>NW_026131407.1:0-50698 GCF_903995435.1 Acomys russatus | reverse complement strand
CAAAATTCAGGACAGCTTTGTTCATTTGGCACGAGTATCGGTTATGCGTGAAGAAGGGATGCAGTGGGGAATCTCAGTTACTACACACGAGTTTTTTTTTTCCTTGAGGAAATATTAGCCATTATTTCCAGAGGTCGGCCATCGTAAAATTATGTGCTTGTTGATTGAGAAGGATGAGGATTTGACAAAAAATATGAGAGGGTTCTTTTCGGTCAAACATTTCTATACAGCTTCAGGCATCCTGCATAATACCATGTTTATTTTCCAGAAAGCCCACACAACTAAGAACGCTTCCTCATGTCGCTTACCTGGTCATCATCCCTTCCTCTGTGGAGTGTCGGCCAATGCGCTTTAGATTCTTCTTCCTCTTTAGCTTACGATCTAAAACTATTTCCTCACAGTGGGGAGGACTTTTAAGAGACCCCTTAAACCAGCTCTTGTTGAAACTGACAAGGAGACCTGTTGCAAATTTGCTTTCATTTCAAGTATGACCTAATTCACGATGAGCCGTACTTGCCTGTTCTGTGTTATGCATCGGGGCAGATGCACCCAGCACCGGCGAAGTGCACTAACTACAAGCCCACTCATTACACAAAGCCACCCGCAGCCACCCCCAACAAATGCGGATCATCTCAAATGGTCTCGATGAAAAAATGGAGGCCACCACCCTCACTTGGAAAGTTGTCAGGTGTAGCAATTTATATATGCTGGCTTTCTTTTCAGTGGAACTTGTCCCTACGGAGGGCACTGGGTTAGGAAAGACAGTTCAGTGTCTTCCTGTTGAGAACGTACTGCAGAATGCTTGGTAAGAGCCATACTGGAATGTGCAGAGATGGAGCCTTCCAAGTAAGGATTCCCACTTTCCTTCCTGTAGGGGCTGCACGCATGGCACTTGGCCTATGGAACCAATGAGCCTTTTCCTGGAGATTTGTGTTTGCTATTATTAATTGCCAGCTTGTATTTAGTTATAATGTTAACTTCTATCTCCATGCCAAACACTTCTTTGAATAGGACAACAGTAGCATCTGAAGCCTATCTCTGAGTCCTGATTGTGATACCATCTTGGAGAATGCCTGATGTGAATAACCATCCAGAGGTGTCGATCATGGATTGTGCATTTTCATGTAAATTTCAGGAAATCCTTTGCCATTCCATGCTTGACATTAACACCACTGGGTAATTTTGAGATCAATTTCCAGGAATAGGATGTATTTTTCATCAACCTAAAGACTGGAGGTGTTTGTAAATGTTGGAGAAAGACCACCATGCTAGTCTCCTGTCCACGAGCCTCCTCTGAAGCCTCTAAGCCTCATGACAGTACCTCTCAATGTCTGCTTTGTCTATCACTCCAGGCTCTATTCAGCATTTCCTCGCCTAAGGTCCACAAGATTTTAGGTGAAATATCTCTTTGCATCTCAGTCCTTTGAGCAGCCCTTTGATTCCTTTGAATTAGCTGCTGTTAGAAGTGAGGAAAAAGGCCAGAGATAGATGTGTCATCCTACAGTGCCCAGATTCATTTTGTTGACTGTGTCCAAGTCAAACACCTAAAAATCTTTCAACATAACACCCAGGGCTCCTGTTCCCTGGCGTACCTACTTAGAAGAATAAAGCAGATCCTAGGAGCCTTATTTTTTAAAAAATGATGATGCCTGGGTTTTGGAACAGAATGTTTCAAGCTTAGCGCTATGATTTTATAAACAATGAAATGAGACCCAAGAAAGCTAGAACACAGTTAGACAGTAACTGAGAACAGCCAACGCTGGGGCCTTCCTTCCTTGACCTGTCAGTGCCCTTTAGTTATATGACAACATAATGATTAATAACAACTCTATGAGTGCAGCTGTGTGGTCACATGTTAAGTATGTGACTACATGTCTAATTAACTTATATAGACTATACATGTCCATATAACATGACTTACAATACACATGGATACATACATACATGTATGTATGTATATATGTATAGATGACAGAGAGTGAGACAGAGATAGACAGAGACAGAGAGAGACAGAGACAGAAAGAAGAAAGATTACAGATTCATAAGAAATTCCCCCCAAGTATTTGTCTGATCAGAGTTTTGCGGGGGGGCATGAGCTGATTGATCCCTGATCTAGATTACTTCAGAGGACATGGGAAGGTTGCGGGAGAAGAGAGAATACAGCCCAATGTTCTGGACTGTCCTCTCCTTCTCCCTGTAGCACAGGACTACTCTGCTGGGTAGGAGAAGAAACAAGCTGATGCTTCCAGAATGTCAAAGCTTGGGATCCAGGGCACATTCTCTTAGGATCCAGGGCATTTTCTACCAGAAGTCATAATGACGTCTTGTGGGTTGGCAGATCTCTCATGTGCTCAAGTTGCTCATCCTAACCTGATCTTCACTTCTCAAGACATGTTATTTTGTTGCCTTTAAGTTAGTTATATCACTTATTATCAAAGTAACTTTAAAAAAGAGTAATTTTAAGTTCATAGAAAGCAGAGTGAAAACGCATTATGCGTACATGCATCAGCTGTTGCCTGCACTAATACCTTGTGTCAACAGAGATCCCTTTGTTGAACCAACACTGACAATTCTCATCACTCAAAGACCATAGGTTATGCTAGAGTTCGCTCTTGGTGCTACACGTAAGTTATTGCCATTATTGTAAAAAAAAAAAAATGGAGATATCCTTTTGGAGAAAAATTAAAAGCTGTGTAACCCTGTACCCAGATTTAAGACCTGGCAACACTGTGTTTATCAACATCTCTCATCTCTACGTCTATGTGTGAGCACATGTAAGCACTCCTTTATTTGACAGTGGAATTTCATAAAGTTACTAACACACTTGTGCATTTTAGATCTGTGTGGGAGGCTACTCCTCGTACTTCTTCAAATGCAAATACCATTGTTACAGTCTTGTTTATGTTGTTACTTCTAGGGGAGACTGTTTTTCAGAAGATTTCTTGTATTCTGGCTCTTAAAGCGTTCAGATTTCCCTTCAGTGACGTCTTCCAGCCATTAATGGAGGATCTGTGAACTAGATGTACTTGTTGGGGTCGGGTTCCCACAATCTGTTGGTCTGTGTGCTCTGTCCAGTTTTTGGTTTTCTGTGCGAGTCTCCATTTGCTTTAAAGAGAAGCTTTAATGAGAGGCAGAATTACGCTAATCTAGCGACAGCAGAGTGGCAGTTGTAAATTTGGCTTTAAACCCTGTGACCTCACTAGCTCCGGCAAGTCTGGCTAGGTTTCCAGTCCCAGGTATGATTTCCCTTCTTTTGAGTGAGCCCCAGGTCCCATTAGAGAGCTGTTGGTTACCAGCAACATGGGACTGCCTCTATTGCACCCTTACATGCCGCGAATGACCATTGTTGTGGTTCATAGGTGCTGTGACTAGATAGGGCTATTTACTGCTTCTCTCCTTTAGCAACTTACTTAGTATTTTCTGCAACCATAGAAGTCAGACTTCAGGAAGGAGGCCTTTCACATTAGATCCAGCTCTAATTATCTAAGTGCTATGTCTTATGTATGTGGTGCTTTCTTTTTTTTAATTCATTAATTTATTCATATTACATCTCAATTGTTAGCCCATCCCTTGTATCCTCCCGTTCCTCCCTCCTTCCCGCTTTCCCCCTATTCCCCTCCCCTATGTCTGTGACTGAGGGGGACCTCCTCCCCCTGTATATGATCATAGGATGTCAAGTCTCTT
Organism: Acomys russatus; assembly: GCF_903995435.1. Lineage (NCBI taxonomy): Eukaryota > Metazoa > Chordata > Mammalia > Rodentia > Muridae > Acomys > Acomys russatus. Next base: position 47,014 of record NW_026131407.1, on the reverse strand, counting down.
CTTGGTAGCCTGCTATCCTTCCTCTGAGTGCCACCAGGTCTCCCATCCAGAGGACATGGTCAAATATGGGGCACCAGAGTTCATGTGAAAGTCAAACCCCTCTCCACTCAACTGTGAAGAATGTCCTGTCCATTGGCTAGATCTGGGTAGGGGTTCGAAGTTTACTGCCTGTATTGTCCTTGGCTGGTGCCATAGTTTGAGCAGGACCCCTGGGCCCAGATCTGCCCATCATAATGTTCTTCTTGTAGGTTTCTAGGACCCTCTGGATCCTTCTATTTCCCTATTCTCCCATGCTTCTCTCACCTAAAGTCCCAATAGGATGCCCTCCTCTCTGATCCACTTTCCTGGTAGGTGAAGATTTTTATGGAACATGCCCCCTGGGCTAGTGTCTAGATATAAGCGAGTATATACCATTTGACTCTTTCTGCTTCTGGGTGAACTCACTATTATGATCATTTCTAGTTCAATCCATTTGTCCACAAATTTCGGGAATTCCTTGATTTTAATAGCTGAGTAGTATTCCATAGTGTATATGTACCACAGTTTCTTTATCCATTCTTCTACTGAGGGACACTTAGGCTGTTTCCATATTCTGGCTATTATGAACATGAATAAGGTCAGTCTCAAAGCCATCAGATAACAGAGGGTGCCCAGGCACATTTGGATTCCAGATGAACGTGTGACTTTTTAAATTATAAATGTCTTAATTACTGGACGTGAATGTGAAAGTCAAATTCCACTAGTGTCTTACGTTCTCACCTCTGAGTTGGGTAAGGACTATCAGGAGAACTGCAGTGCTAGGACCAGGCTTTTGTGTCATCTCACAGGGGCTCGGGGTTTAATGTGTTGGGGATGAGTACTTCCTCTGTTTTTGATCCTGTTTCTTCCAAGACAGATTCAGTTTATTTCTATTGGTTTCTTTCTTCTGAGGAGCCAAGAAGATGATGCAATAATTGCTAGTAGGGCTAGAGAGATGTTTCAGAGATTAAAGGCTCTTACTTGGTGTTTTTTTGGAGGACCTATCTTTGGTTCATAGTACCAATATCAGGCAGTTTATAATCAACTTTAACTCTCCAGCCACAGGGGACCTGATACCCTCTTCTGGCATACACACAGGTCACTTGTGCATACACGTAAGCACAACAACACATACATATATAAACAGCAAAATAAATCTTTAGAAATGAAAAGGTAATAGCTCATGAATACTTACTAGAATAACCAAGAACCCTTCTCCTTTTGATGGCTTCTGCAAGGGACAAGAGCTCAGCAAGACTTCATGGTGAGAAGAGGAAAAGCTAGATCTATACAGAGCTATTCCTTTGGAATTTAGGATGGTCCAGGAGGGTAGGGGGTCACCATTCACTTAGCCTAGGGCAGTCCAGACTTACAGCTTTCCCATAGTAGTTATAAATTATAGCACCCCTCACTCTCATAAGCATCCTGGTTTGAGATGATAAATGACACAGTGACTGCAGCATGTGCAGGAAACTAAAACCAGTATGCCCACTTGACAGACTGTGAAGTCACATGTTCTGCTGGTCTTCGGTTGCTTTGTTGGTGAATGATTTGTAACAGCAAGCCTCTAAGCTCCCTCCAGAACCTGTCTGTTTCTGGGTAGGGCTAGTAGTCACAGGACATGGGTTGCCTTTCCAGTTTGAGAATCTTGAGTATTCAATTTTTCCATATGTTTTGTTTGTTTATTCTTAGCAGACGTATATTAGTTTCCAAAAGCCCAAACCCTAAAACACTTTTTTTTTTTTTTGGTCCTGGGAATACGGAGCCCAAATGTTAAGCAGTAGCTTTCGTGCATGGCAGATCGTAAGCAACCAGGCATGACTCAGCTGATCAGGGCCAACTTGTGCAAGCAACTTTATAGACTCTTTAAAAGGGAATTGCCCAATGTGGTAGCAGAACATGGTAGAAAAATTTCCACCTTTTAACTCCTGGATTTACAATGTTTCCCCCAAACCAGTTTTATATGGACCCTTTCAGACCTTGTAAATAGGAGTCTATGTTTACAGTCATTTATACCCATACTGACGTGCTTTACAATGAAAAACGTCTATCCTGAGTTTTTAAATACATTGCTAGTATTTCTCAGTCACTCCCTTTTTTACCAAATGTGTATCTACCTCTCATGTTTTCTCTCTGGTCCAGGGTACCAAGCCCAGGGCCTTATGCATGCTAGGCAATTTCTGACACCACCCGTTTTGGTTTAGCCTCGTGTTTTTCTGGGTTTTGTTTTGTGTTTACTTATGAGATATTTTACAGTATGGGGGTACCAAAGTATATGGAAACAATTCCCTTTTGATGGATATTGAGCTTAGTTCTAATTATCTGTTATAATAAATGTCTCATTAGGTACTTTCATATTATTATGCATATATGGATTTATGAAAGGTAGGTTTCTAGAAGTGAAATAACTAATTTTATTAGTGTGGTGTGTGTGTGTGTGTGTGTGTGTGTGTGAGAGAGAGAGAGAGAGAGAGAGAGAGGAGGAGAGAGAGGAGAGAGAGAGAGAGAGAGAGAGAGAAACCCATGCCACAGTGAGCATGTAGTGATCAGACGGCCAATCTTACCTGTTACCTTGTTTGAGACAAGGTCTCCTATCCACTGCTCTGTACCAGGCCACAGTCTGGGTTTCTCTTGTTGCTCTCACACAGTAGGAGTGCTGGGATTTCAACACACACACACCACACACACACACACACACACACACACACACACAACACACACACGTTTTACTTGTGTTTGTGGGTCCTGGGGATCTGAACTCCTGCTGTTAGTTAGGACTAAGCAGCAAAACAATTTACCCAGTGATCTGGCTCCCCAAGCAGAATGAACTGATTTTATTGGCGAGTGGTAAATTGACATTTTAAAAGGGCTCTTTTTCAACTGTGTGTCCACTGAAGGTACTTTACAGAACTTTTGAGAAAACCCTTTGAGTGAAGGCAAGGTGTTCGGGTGGTTGGCTCTCCATGGCCTCTTTGTTATTGGCAATTATTCCTTGACCTCTGCAATGGGGTCAAACTGAAACATGCTGAGTCTTACGTGTGTAGAAACTTGGTCTCCATGACCTTGTCTTCATGCACTGAGTGACTCCTTAGACTAGGCTGCAGTGCAGACATGAAACAGCCCCGATGGGAGAACACGTTATCCCTCAATCTATAGAAGCTGAATTGACTTACTGGGATTAGCTGGTACTGACGGACTTGTTCGTCTACTTTAATATCCTTCCAATGAGAGCTTTTTTTTCCCAGACTGGATTTTGAAACAGACGAGAATGGCAGCTACAGGGAGTGACGGGAGAGATCAGCTAAAGATCTTACAGAAGGTGCCCACAAGAAAAGCTCTAGCTAGTGTAGGTAGAAAAGACTTCATTTTGTTTTTATTTTCTAAAGGAGAGGGCATTAAAAAGAAAAAAAAAAAAAACAAAAAAAAAAGCACATCTTGTAAACTTTGAATGCTTCTGCTCATTGACAAAATTATTATTTCTTCTTCCCGAGGGTTCACATTAAAAGATAGAGGGCAGAAGAAGAATTGTTTAATTTGTTCTAAAACCAGCCAGGCTGTCCGTACTGAAACTTGCTTCCATAAAAAGCCAAAAGTACAAAAGGATGAAAGCTGGGAAAATTGAGGGAACTTGAGAGGCGAAAACAAAGGTTGGACAAAATGGCCCTCGCCAGCATCGTGTTCTCTGCTGCCTCCCGTGGCCATGTGAGGGAGCTGGGTGGGCAGCTGGCTCAAGCTCTTCACCAGCTAACCTGTAGTTCTTAGAATGGTGGTCTCTGTGACTCTTCTCTCATAGACAGTGGTAACAGCGACACTTCTGCTGTAATGACGAGAACTAACGACAGAGAGTGAAAACGGAGGGAAATAAGAGTTGTTTGCCACATAATTCAATGCAGTCGTTTCTGTTCAGGACGACTGTGCCATACTCTGTGCGGAGCTTTGGAGGCACAGGGCAGCATGAGACACGACTGCATCCTTTGAAGAGATCCCAATGTAGATAGATGGCAGAGCACAAATAAGTCAGACTGCGGCCAACCCTGTGAACGGCAGCTGACAAGATGTGTGTTCTTGATAGCAGTTTTCACATCAGAATGAGAGTATTCTCTAGAATTTTCATTTGTTCCCAAATAGAACAAAACAAAACAAAAAACAAAACACCAAAATGAAACAAAACAAAACAAAACAATCCACATTCTTGTTTAGAGATGATTTTTTTTGGGGGGGAATGGATAATGTTTTCTTTTTTCTCCCCCATGCCTCTGTAAACATTGGATTTGGGATACAGTGATGGCACACGTATGACACTTCAAAATGGAAGTTATGGGTTGAAGGGGGGAAGCCAAACTGTGCACTTGAGTTCTTTATTCCTCAGCAAAAACACATTGCTCTGTGAACAGCAAGGAATGCAAGGCCTGTGGATGCCACGCCGCATGCAGCAAGCTCAAAGATGGCTGTTTGTCCTTCTCCATGGGGAAGTGCTGAGGGTGCTCCTCACGGGATGTATGCAGGCTCTGCTCCTGAGTAATTCTAAGAAGCCCTCTGTATTCAGGACACCTGGCGGGGTTAAGAATTCTTTTCATGATAAAGCTTTAGGGGTGAATGTATAGGAGCTAGTCTAGTCTTTGTATTAAGCAAGTAGCTATAGAGGGCTGAGGAAGTTGCATTAAGGCATAGAGTTCCTTTTTTCGTGTGTAAATGTGTGTGTGTGTGTGTGTGTGTGTGTGTGTGTGTGTGTTGGGTAGCTACTGTACTTTAATTTAGAATTTATTAGAAGACAGGGGAAGGGCCTCTCATGGCTACTTGTTTTGGCTGGCTTGCAGCCAGGCCCCTGTTTCCCCAAATCCACAGTTTTTGCCCCCTAGGGAAATGGCTCATTGGTTTCTTTTCTTTGTGACTCTTTAGTTCAAAACACACAGTGATGAAAATGGCCACTCAGACATCTTCGGCCTACTATGATAACTTCAGAGAACACAAAAACCTGAGCTGGACCAGTCAAGGCAAATGGAGTCCCCTGTTCCCCCGCCCTGGTGGTAATCAAGGAGATGCTAACATCCCGAAGCTGGTGACATCTTGTCATAATACTGATGCAGCCATTCTAGAGGAAAGATGAACAATGGACATTGATGTCAATGAAGCTTGGGCTCCTGGGCACACCCATACTTGAAGCATTATGTAGCTCTTAATATTGCAGTTCTATGAATCCATCTATTTCTCTGGCTCTTGCTCAAATCAATAAGCCTTGTGCTTTGGTATATTTTACATAATGTAAGGGGCTTATGGACAGGCAGGTTTCTGTTCCTCACCTTCATGTAAGTCTGGGCTTGAGTTCTTGTATCTAGAGCAGTTTCTAGGGCATGAAGTTCTTGCTAGTCTGAGTACCATACCTTGAGTGTCATTGGCTTAGAAATCTTCTAGAAGCTTCTGCTAGATTAAGTGGAGAGATATCAAAGACCTTTCTTTCCTCAATGGGTAAGAATCTTGGAAAAATTACTAGAAGGGGGTCCCGAGAGTATGTTTGAAGTAAGTCAGGAAGCACTTGAAAAGGTGATGTGACCATACCCCATAATTATGGGCCTCACTTTAGTATTTTATTTTATTTTATTTTATTTTATTTTATCTTTTTCTACTCATATCCTAGCCCCTTTGTGGTTAGAGGCAAAGCCAATAGCATAGATGACAGACGAGCCTGAACAGCAGGACTAATGCGTGTTTTGTCAAAGACTTAAAACACACGCATTGAGAAAATGCACATTTTTTCACTCTGATCCAGTCTGTCAACAAAATGCTTTTCAGGAGAAACATCAAAGCCATTTCATCTGCAAATTTCATTTTTTTTCCCTCTGAATCCCTTAATCTACACTGTTGACAAAAATTTCTGTCAAGTGCCTCAAACCATTGTATTAACAAATCTCGTTTTGTCAATCATGATTTAGGCGGCTTGCAAATGCATTGTGTAATATTCCACTCTATCCTGCAGGAAGAATACCTCACAGTCAATGCCTCAATCTTAATACTGAAAGCGAATGAAGAGGGAAAGGAAACGTGGTGTCAGCCCCTGCTCGTTCAGCAACGCCATTGGTTGTCCCTGTGCATTTTAAGTATCTGTGGTGCATCTGAAGTCTTCCCTTAGCGATGCAAGGCTCAGAGGGTGAGGCTGTGTTTTATCTGTGAGTAACAGCCTTGCTGTCTTTTCCTCTCAGAGGACTCACTCACTGGGGCTACTGCTGGTGGCTCCCATGACCATTTCTAACACCCCCAGTCATGAATTCAGGAGGATGGCATGCGTGGATCAGTGTTTTTAGGCTTCAATGTGTCTTTGCTTCAACTGTCACAGCATGGTGCTGAAGATGGCCATTGCTGTCTTTCCTAGAAGCTGCGAGGATGTCTAGAGGTCTCTGCTCAAAGAGGAAGCTATTGTCTCCTTTCTGCCTGGCTTACCTCTGAACCCTTCATAGTGGGATGTCAGTGTCAGGGATGGGATATTGCCGGAGTTCCTAATAGCCTGTGACATACGAAATTGCTAAGTTCTCTTGGTATGGATGCCACCATGTCCACCAAATTATGGCAGATCAGACACCAATTGGGGCATAAAATAACAGGTGTGCCAGGTTAAGTGTTAACAATTCTGGATGTGAGTCCTGACCGTACAACATAATGGCTACTCAATTTCAGAACTCCTTGTTCGTCTCTCTTCCTGGACACCTCCTCATCTGCGTAACGACACTAGGAGAGAACCACTGAGCTCACAAGAAGAGCAAGGGAGAGCAGTTTATAAGCCTGAGGTAAGAATGATAGTCAAACAAATAACACAAGCTTCAAGGAATGCGGCTTCAGAATTTCCGGCTATCTCAGAGGAGGAAGGCTCTTCTGTGCTGTAAGACAATGCAGACTGAAAACCAAACAAGCAAAAAGACAGACAATGCAGACTGATGATGTCATCTGGGAACTTGCTTCAGAGAGCTTGCACCCTGGCCTTCTATATGGTCTAAACACCCATTCTTGGGGATCATATATGTAGGGTACCTGCAAAGGTTGACACGCTATGCACATGTGTGTTCTTTCCACCTTGGCTTCTTGTGTGACAATGTGTGGACACAGAAACCCAAAGAACTGAGCCCTAGAAGCCGGGAGGCTGGCAGCAAATAGCAGGTAGTGGAAGGTGCTAGGCTGGAGGCAAGAGGAATCCTTTTTTGGTTCCCCACAACCACAATCTTGCTTCCATCCATCCCATCACAAACAAAGAATGATTTTATTCCTTGGAAGCTTTAGATCCAGGCTGTGTCTGGAGACCCTGGTGACGGCCAAAGCACCACAATGGCACTGACTTCCATCCACCGTCCATACATCCCCATGCCGAGTACCGTAGCAGAGCCAGTGACTTCTGCGTGCTACCATCTGCTCCTCCTTGCCTGCTTTAAGCCCTCCACAAACTTCTCTTCTCCCCGTGCCCCAAAGCCTCACCAAAGCCTTCGTCATCTCCACAGCTACCCAGATTCACACCCTCCCTCATGACAAGTGAAATGCCACTATTAATAGGCTTCCTGGAGCTCTCGGCCCTGGATTTCACTGCCTACAGCTAAGGGAATCGAGATTGAGTACACAGTTAGAGAGAAACAGATCAATTATAGTAAGTGACAAACGAACAGAGTCTCCGTTCCCTTCAGAAGCCAGAGCTAATGCACTGAGTGTACAAACAGGGGCTCTAGGGGCTGGTGGTGTCTGCAGAATCACCCTCAGGATGGGTGTCCCTAGACGCTGGGAGGGAAAAAGCAAGGGACAGCCTAAGGGTAGAGAGAAAACGCAAAGCAGTAGCCTATGGCTATAGGCGCTGCACATTCTATTGCATATAATTGGTTTTTCCCTAGGAAACATTTGCGCTAACCTTTGGCTTCTGGGAGCAGAGACAGGCCTACAGAATAAATGAGTCCAGTGGGCAGTGTGGCAATCAGCATTATGTAATCGCAAGTGATGGATAATGCAGCCCCCAGCCTGTTTATAGAAAGGGGGAATTGTGCAACCGTCTCTTGGTTCATGGACCCTAATCACCTAAGGGTAAATCTTACTTCCAGTATGGCTGAGTTGAAGAGCTCACGCCACTGCAGACGCAGCCTCCCAGTCTTCGTTGGCTCAGCTTTCTCTTTGTGGAATTTTGAGATGCTTTGGTCTCAGGCATGCGAAATGATGTTCCTGGTACCCAAAGTCAGCCCCCCCCACTAGCTTCAATTCTGGCCAAACAGAGGTCTTATTTCTCACATTCCTAGAAAGTTCCTGAGATTTACTATGTGACTATGGGCCCTCGGATCCTCTGCTCAGCAGGACCTGGCCTGGGCTATAAGAGCCTAGAAGGACCAAGGTGAGGGAGGTTGGTGATGAAACTGAAACTCAAAACTGATGGTGGGCAGGGACCTAGCAGTCATGGCTGGGTGGGAAACGCACAGGATATTGTCCTGAGCTGAAAGCAGATAATTATAGGATATCCCGAGAGAAGGCAATAAGAAAGGGCAAGACCGGGTTCAGCAATGACATCAGAAGTGCCATCCAGATCTGGGTCGCACAGGGACCTCGGGAAGCTGGCAGCTGAGGTGTCCCACTGCATGTGGACTCCGAGCACATCACTTTTATGTGAGCCAAGGACCAAGAGTCTCCATCTGAGATGTCGACTCTAACACAAAATGGTATCTTACCTCCTGCCATCTACAAAGTTAGTGAGGCCCTTTCTTAGATCCCTGCTAATCCCACGGTTTAAGAAATAAACAAAACAAACAAACAAACAAGCCAAGAATCATCTAGCAACATGAGCCAGCAAAATCACGCTTTCTGCCTCCCTGCCCTTCCTGACCATGTGCCTTACCAATGAAGCCTAAAGCCATGAGGAGTTCGAAAAGAAAAGCATGCAACGTCACCGCATTTAAAGCCAATGGCCACTGGGATAAGGATACCACAAACGTTGAATGGCTGTTTCCTAACTCCCACGGAGGGGCGGGTAGGAATCCTCGCAGTAGCAGAGATTCTACCTGTACATAAGGTAGCTCTGTATGCCCCGTACTCTCCTGGCATGAGTACATCTTGCTACAGCAAAGCTACCTGTGAGGACAGACATGCTGTGTTAGAGACATTCACAGGGACTTAATTAGCAAAGAAGCACAAGTTTAGGAAGATAGGATGGACATCAGATTCATGCGATACCCAAGCAGGGGCCGCAGCAGTAAGCCTTGGAATAAAGACTAAGGAAGTGTTTAAGAAGGAAGAATCACTTCCAACTCCCTTCTTTACACACCCACGCCAGGTCCTGGCTCTGCTGACTCAAACCTGAAGCTGTCGCTATGTGTACTGAGAGTTAACTATCTTTTTGTCTCCCTCTCCTCTCCCTCCCTCTCTCCTTCCCCCCACCCTCTCCCCCCCCCCATTTTATTCAGCTAACACTTGTTGGCTACTTACTATAGAGTGGGCCCAGTCCTCTGTGATTGGGTTGTAGCCACTCACAAAGCAAACAAGATTCCTGCCCTTCTGTTTCTTGCATCCTGATGGTGACTTATATATCTCATGGCTGAGAGAAGAAGTTGTGGCAAGCTCCCCTGGGCAGCGGTGATAGGTGGTATTTGAATTCTGGCACTCTGGCAGCATGGCTGTCTCTTACGCAGCATGGCATCCATTCCCCAGGGCTGCCTTGAGAAGGCTCTTCTGCTCATCTCATTGATGGAGGAACTGAGCCTCGGGGCGTCTGGTTGCTGCAGCCCGGGTGACAGCGAGAGCAGGGGCTAAAGCTGGAGCTGGGTAGGTGTTTGGGACCACAGTGAAATCTGTTCAGGTGAATGTTCTGCCCCAGGCCTCAGCATGCCACTGGTAGGGAAGAAACAGCAAGGATGGCTGTTTCTAAGGGCTGTTGCTAAGGGATGGCACCAAAGGGGGAACTGGTCCAGACTCTGAGCTAATTTCTTTACAAATGTCATTCTATCAGTTAATCTGCTCTGTGAGGTACATGTGACTATTAGACCCATTTAAGAGAGTGTAAAAAATGTCACAAAATGTAATCTTTCCAAGGTCACACAGCTAGAACACGGGGGAGCAAAGGTTTGAGCCCTCTCCTTCAATCCACCGCCACACGAAATTGTGAAGAAAAAAGTCTTCTAATGCAAGAAACATCTTACTTTTTAAAAATGCTTTTGCTTATTTACTAACTTATTTATGTGTGTGTGTACAGGCACACACATGCTTGTCTATGAGAATGTATGTCACACAAACATGAGAATATACATGCCTGTGGATGCACCAGGGGGCCAGAAGGCAACATTGGGTGTGCTCATCCACAATTCTCCACTTGTTCCTCTGAGGCAGGGTTTCTTTTTGAACACAGGTGTGTGCCAATAAGCCCCAGAAGCCATACTGTTTCGGCCTCTCTTCAAAGTTTGGGTTCCAAGTATTTGTGGGGAACACCAGGCTTGTCACCTGTGAGTTGAGTTCACTCGGTCCTCAGAATTTCACATCAAATGCTCTTAAGCACTGAGCCATGCTCCAATACAAACATCTCAGTTCCCATCTCTACTGTCATAAAAACCAGGGCCGACTCGTGGCCTGGCTTCTGTGCCTTGCTGGACCCACAATGCCATCCTGGCACACGAGCTCAAATGAAGTGATGCCAAAACAGAGACGAGCCCCTCTGTCTGATTTCCTGGGGCTCCCTCACCCGCAACCCTTGTTGCTCTGCTTGATTCTTGACTTGGCTTACATTCTGGTTATTTTCAGTCTTATTTCTGAAGGATAGATTTTCATTCAAGCAATACTTTCTGTCATAAGCTAAATAGTTTGATACTTTAACTTTTGCATTAAAAGGGAAAAAACATCTTGTGCCACTTAAATTCAGCAATTTCGTGTCAGCATCAGGGACTTTTCCAGTGGGTGACTTCCAGAGGCCCCCTCTTAGCTGACGGAGATGTTAAGTGTAGGGCTTGCTCAGTCTGGGCACCGGTATCATGAGAAGATAGGGGCTACTTTTGGATGTGGGATTGTTCTCTGCATTGTAGACATGTGGCGTCGTCCTTGGCCTCTTTCCACTACATGCCAGCCCTAGACATCTAGCCGGCCTTATTTTACATTTCATCACCAGATGCCAGGCACTTGAAATTACTTTTACTACAAAGGGGGCTGGAAAATGTACTCTGCCAGTCCTGGGTAGAATTACTGCAGAAGATTCACAGGGCACAGTGGCGGAGAGATCTGCCCCTGCCAGCAATGCTCTGTGTAAGAGCACAGCATTAGGAGTCAGAGAAACCTGAGTGGATTTTGTGAGGTGTTTTTTTTTTTTTTTTTTAAGAGACCCAAATGTACAATGGACCAGTCAGTGGTATCACCTCACGCTGTTGTTAGAACTGAAGTTACATGAGAAATGGACAATTGTTGAAATCACTATTTGCTCTTTAAAACCTTGTCTCTCTTCTTCCTAGACACAAACCAGTCTACAGTTCTAAGCTTCCCGATAAGATTCAACAGCCTAGGGTCTTAAAATGGGATAGAAGTGCAAGTGACGTCTACCAGGTCCACATAATTCTCTTGCAGGCAAGCCTCTTTAATATTCCTATGCCTGGATCTGATGCTGAAGTCTCTGGTGCTCTGAAGGATGAGGTAGCCTAAAAAGGGAAGCAACTTATGCCTTCACATGGCTACATAGAGCAAAGCAATGTTAACATCAGGGGCTTCACCTGCCTCTCCTGACTGTGATATATATATGTATATATATATACATATATATATATATATATAAAATCAAAATCAGCCTTTATTCTGGGAAGCCCCTGAAAAATGTAGGACTGTATCTGTTATAGCAGCCAACAAACTCTGACTGCCACATGTGCATAACAATGCATCTGACCCTTGGTAAGTGTCAGTAGCTGTTAGTTAACACTGTTGATATGAATGGTGGGTTTCTGAACTTGACAGACAGTTGGAGACTAGTGAAGGGAGCAAGTAGGGGTTGAACTAATTGATGTAAATCACAATGTGTCTTTCCACCAAGGCATGACATTTGATGGATGGATCAGCAACGGCTTATGTCATACATTCAAGGGCAATGTTATGATCTCTATGGTACATCCCAGAATGTACCAGTCTCCTCTCAGAGGATGGATTTGGCTCCTCATAAGGAGGCTCTGTAGTGCTCTTCTAGGATAGACCCAGGAATGAGACCTAAGTAAAGAGCATTATGGAAGAGGATCTGAGAAAGCCTTGTAGCTTCCCAAATTTACTTATCAAGGCGAGAAATTCATTTTTCTGAAGAGCTACCCTTGGAAAATGTGCCCTGAAGAAATGTAAGACTTATTCCAGGAGTGCAGAGGGATAAGATGAAAGCAGAAAGTGAGTCTGAAGGAAGTATCTAGACCGTTTTTTGTTCTCTCTGCCATAACTCCGTCTTCTCTAATATTTAAGATGCTTATAATATTGGGCTTTCAAAAGGTCATAAATATGTCATACATTTAATTTCTATGGGTTTCTGTTGCATACCAAGTATAGTGTGTTGAATAATGGCCCTTCACCAATACCAGTATCTTAATCTATGGTATGTGTGAATATGCTACCTTCCATGATGAAGCAGGTTTTATAGAAATGATGCATTGTAGTTCTTTCCTCCATGCATTTTATGGTCACCAGCCATCGCAGAGCAGAGGCTGCTGTGGTGGCCTCCAGAATACCTTGGCCCAGTGGTTTTAGCACAATAATAAGAAAAACAATACAGTACAAGCTAGCTATGACAAAGGGAATGGACTTGTTAGCATTCCCTTGTAGAGACAAGGGATGGAGGACCACCAGACTACCAATGGGAGTTTAGCCATTACTCTCCTTTGGCCCCCTGGCTGTACATGATCTGGGAGGTTGTAGAGTATATAAGAGGTGAAAAGTTGGTTGAGAGTGAAACTCTGGTGGTGGGTGGAATGGCTTTTAATGAATTATTACCAGTGCTGGGGTGGGGCTTTTCAATGACGAGGTTGCTTTTCACTCCCTAAAGTTCCTGTAAATGGCTGCTTACCAATTCGGTTGTAACTAGCCTCAATGAAGACATTGATTCACTGAGCTGGTCTTGGACAGACTCATCTTGTCCTAGTTAGGTTTCTGTTGCTATAATAAAACTTACCAAAGGCAACTTGGGGAAAGGGTTTTTCACTTGCAGGTTACAGTCCTTCATGAAGGGAAGGGAAGGGAAGGGAAGGGAAGGGAAGGGAAGGGAAGGGAAGAGCTTGAAGCAGAAACCAATGGAAGAATGATGCTTACTGGTTTGCTCTGTCTGTCTGTCTGTCTGTCTGTCTGTCTGTCTGTCTGTCACTGGTTTGCTCTGTCTGTCTGTCTGTCTTTCTGTCTGTCTGTCTGTCTTTCTGTCTGTCTGTCTGTCTGTCTGTCTGTCACTGGTTTGCTCTGTCTGTCTGTCTGTCTGTCTGTCTGTCTGTCTGTCTGTCTGTCTGTCACTGGTTTGCTCTGTCTGTCTGTCTGTCTTTCTGTCTGTCTGTCTGTCTGTCTGTCTGTCTGTCTGTCTGTCTGTCTGTCTTTCTGTCTGTCTGTCACTGGTTTGCTCTGTCTGTCTGTCTGTCTTTCTGTCTGTCTTTCTGTCTTTCTGTCTGTCTGTCTGTCTGTCTGTCTGTCTCTCTCTCTCTGGCTTTCTCAGCTACTTGTCATGTACAGTCCAGGCCCACCTGCCTATAGATGGCACCACCTATATGGATTGGGTGCTCCTATATCAATTAGCAATTAGGAAAATGCTTCATCAACACGACCGCGGGTCAATCTGATCAGGGAACTTCTTCAGCTGAGGTTCCTTCTTCCTAGGGGACCGTAGGTTGGCACCAGATTGACTGCTGAAGCTAATTATAGCATATTTATTTCATCTGTTGGTACAGTATCTGATGAGTAGAGATTTTTCTTCGAGTCTTGATAGGAAAATTAACATATAAAGGTGTGCCTAAGTTACAAACCAGAGAAGACTATCCTGCATTATAGATGTTCCATGTAACCACACACCAAGGTTCTTCTAAGAGGAAGGAGAACACTAGGACTTGATGCGCCAAAGGTTCTAAAGGTCAAAGAGATGCAGAAGGCATCAGCTGAGGGCTATCGTGGTACCCAGGGGCTTTAACATAAATGGGAACAATTTCTTCTTCCAGAAGCACCAGAAGGAACAAGCCCTGCCAACACCTTGACTTTAGAGCAGTGAGATTTGCTTTGGTTTCTAACTTGCAGCATGGTACAATACTTGTTAAAAAGAAGTACAAGACCCAGCAATCTACCCACAAAGGAAGTTGACACAATTCCCTTCAATGAGGTTTATTAGAATGAGATGCCTTGATGCCACATTTGAGTCTTGGGGTGGGAGCGAGAACATGAGACAGAAACTATACATTATATGGAGATGTAAACATGAAAGAGGGGTTTTCCTTTAAAGCCTGCAGTGGTACTTTATTAAGAATAAAAATGAGAGAGAGAGAGAGAGAGAGAGAGAGAGAGAGAGAGAGAGAGAGAGAGAGAGAGAGAGAGGAGAGAGAGATGGAGAGAGTGTATGAGCTAGCCACCACGAGAGGGATAGGAGTGGGAGGAGGGAGGAGGCCAGAGGAGCCTCTTCAGAGAGCATTGGCCATCTCTGGGTCAAATTATCCAGCAATCTCTCTGGTGAATCTTGGTCCAATCTCTAGGACAAAAGATATGTCTGAGTTGTTAAGCTAACATTTTAATGATGTTGAGAAGGCTCACATTGCATGATGTTGCTCAGCACAGCATGCATGATGAAGAATGTGCAGCAGCAGGGTACCATAAACTGGGAGCTGTCAAATCACAGCACAGACCGATTCTTAACTCTGCCTTAGAGAGAGCTTTAGAGTGGCACAGATTCAAGCTATGAGACCAAGTCTAAAGGGACAGGCTCATGTTTTCATAAGTTTGCTATTATCTCTATAATCTGGTTAGGGTAGGGGTTACTGTATGGGTCAGGATTTCTATTTGTAACAGAAAATTTAACACAAACAAACTCCAGGAAAAAAAATGTTTTGGTTCCAGTCATGAGCATGCTGAGGAGCTCAACAATGTTATGCAACATTAAATCCAACTCACCCAATGGTAAAACTGATTTCTTCCAGAATTTAAATGTCAATTGCAAGAAGCCTTCTGATTGGGTGGCTTGAGTGTTATGATCAGTCCTGGACCAATCACTGAGAGAAAGGAAATCATGAGGAGTGATTGGTTATTACTGGGGTATATAGCAATACTTGGTCTTAGGCTTCAGTTTTCAAGATAATTGCGAGGAAAATGAAGAAAACCACGTGGGACAGACCGACTCTGATAGGACCGTCAGTGTCAGGGAAAGGCTTTCAAACTGAGTGCAATAAAACAAACCTTCAGGGACGGTAGTGGAGGCTGGGGAGATGGGATTCAGGCTGCCCTCACACTCTTAACTTCCTGCCTCAACCTTCTGAGTGCTAGGATTATGGAAATATCCTATCATGTCTGACTACAAGACAAAGGCAGTCAGTGGCTGGCTGAGGCAGCCCAATACAATCTCATTCTCTCTGTTCTTTCTCTCGTCTCCATGTCTAAAACAAGTCACTAGAAGCAAAGGCTGAGATATATTGCCTCACATCCTATTGTATATGGGAGTAAGAAGTCTTGAGACTCAACTGTTAGGCACAGCTCTTGGGGCATTGCATGCAAAGATGAACTTGAATGGATCTAATTAATCGTCATAACTGACGAATTCCTTGCAGAGAACATCTGATTTTATTAAAGAAGCAGAGTTCCTGAGTTCTGGCACCATTTCATGCCTAGAATGAGCTTGCTGTCCCTCCTGCCTGACCCTGATCTTTTCTGCACATTAATATAGCTTATTGGGTTCCTGTGGTGTTGGCCATGAGAGCTATTGAGTGA
Organism: Acomys russatus; assembly: GCF_903995435.1. NCBI lineage: Eukaryota > Metazoa > Chordata > Mammalia > Rodentia > Muridae > Acomys > Acomys russatus. Next base: position 31,105 of record NW_026131407.1, on the reverse strand, counting down.
GTTGTCTTCCACTGTGGTGTTGAAATAGGATAATACCAGTGGCAACCTGCTGGTTTTCTAAAAATGACTCAAAGAGTGTGTGTGTCTGACTCCATTAATCTCTCCCAATTTGTGCCAGCCTGCTACGTTTAGATTGGAAGCCTTTCTTTTTGCCCTAATCTTTAAATACTTCAGATCAAGATCTCTCTGTCTCTCTGTTTCTCTGTCTCTGTCTCTGTCTCTGTCTATCTGTCTCTCTGTCTCTCTGTCTCTCTGTCTCTCTGTTTCTCTCTCTCTCTCTGTCTCTGTCTCTCTCTCTCTCTCTCTCTCTCTCTCTCTCTCTCTCTCTGTGTGTGTGTGTGTGTGTGTGTGTGTGTGTGTGTGTGTGTGTGTTTGGGCTGCTGTGGTGGGATGCAAGCATCCTATTGTAGGTAGTAAGCCATATACTCTTTCTTCAGGGGTCTTTGGCAAATAGCATAAGCGTGGGCTAGAAATGGGAAGCTGATACTGCTAGGCAGCACGAGGCTGCCCAGTAAACCAGCTCCAGGTGCGCTTGGGTCAGGCTATGGGGAAGACCTCCTTGTCTCTCAGTATCCTGAGTCCGTGTTGTCCACATGACTACAGACTGGACCTGGGGTGTTGGAGGAGCTGCTTGGTGCTATGACATGAAACCTGGTAATCAGTGAGAAAAGGGTCTGGGGTCATGTCTGACAAAGGGATGCTTGCTTCTTCTCCTTGAACTCAGAGCTCTCCACTTTTCTTCTATCCTGGGCATCTCTGCGTGGATAAAGCACGCAACACTTCCTATGCTTGACAGCAGACCAGCTCTGCATGGCAGCGTCATTCCCTTCTCTTAAGGCACTTCCTTTGTGCTTGCTACATAGTAAGCTCACTGCTGGACACATAATATGCCACTTTGAGCACATACTCAGTCACATGTGTCACAGGACTAGGGCTTTCAAGTGGTCCTCTGTGGGAATATGCAACCCCTTGTATCTTTCCCCCTGGAAGAATAGGTTTTTATGGGTTGGTGCCCAAATCTTGTTTCTTAGAACTGGTTTATAGACTAAAAGAATGCATTTTGAAATAGAGACTTGCAGGACCTGTTTGGTGCTTCAGAACACAGCCATTGCCATCAGGTTGAAGAGCCTTGGTCCCTTGGCCTTCCCTATTCTTGTGGGCATATGAGTGCACGCTTGTGGGGCTTGCAAGTTCCAAAGCCATGCTTGTCTCTGTAAGGTATTTTTAAGTTCCTAGAATGTTGCAGACATCATCTTTATTTTCTTGACTCTTTTTCTCTCTTTCCTGGAAATGCAATTCTGTTGTGACCTTTCTTGCATTTAATAACAATTCAATGAAAGAACAGGAGTAAGGGAGGCTTCAGGTATTGCAGATACTGTGACAAAACACAAAGAATTTCCTCTCTACCTTTTTCTGTCTGTCTCTCATACACACTTTCATATGTGCTGGCATACACATGCATGCACAAGATGTCTTTTATCACATATATGCTTATAATACACATATGCTTTTCTAGGATATGTTTTCTTTTTTAATTTTTAAAAAAATATTTTAAAAAATTTATTGACTTTACATCCCAATTGTAGCCCACTCCCTCATCTTCTCATGGTACCACCCTCCCTCCCTCCTCCCCTCCCCCATGCGCCTCCCCCATGCCCCTCCCCTAGTCCTTAGGGAAGGGAAGCCCTTCTCCTCTATCAACTGACCTCATCCTACCAAGTAGCATCAAGACTGCCTGCATCCTCTTCCTCTGTGGCCTGGTAAGGCACCCTGCCAGGGGAAGCAGCATATGTGTTTTCACAGATATGTGTGCATACATGCAATACAACCTCTCCCATTACATATAGGTTCACACACATAGGCACAGTTGTGCACATATATCCTCTTCTATCCCGCACATGTTTGAACACACACACACACACACACACACACACACACACGGATGTACACAAATGTGTACTCTTCCTTTACTTCATTTGCTTTCCTGTCATCGGTCTCTTGCACCTGCCAGAGGGCCTAGCCCTGTGTTAGATACAGTACCAGTTATCTGGAAAAAGATGAGAAGTCTGACCATGGGAGAGAGAGAGAAAGAGAAAGAGAGAGAAGAGAGAGAGAGAGAGAGAGAGAGAGAAAGGTCAGAGTGAGGATGTGATCAGGCTGAGTTCATGGCCTATGCCAGGCCATCCTATAACAAGGATGGGGCCCGCTGAGGTGACACACTGCCCAGTGCTGTGACCCTGAAAATACTCTCTTACCTAAAAGGAAATATACACTATGTGTTGGGAACACCCCATCAGTGCCACACTTACCAGAGCTCTGAGAACATCAGAAGCATCCACGCAGTGCCTTCTGGGTAAGGGAAAGGTGAATAGTCCCATGAGGTAGGCGCAGTTTTCATCAAGTAGTAGATTTCTTCCATCCAATTATTCTTGGAACATAATAAATGTTCAGCAAAAGTTTGCATGAGAACGGAGGGCTCTTTGAGGGCTTGATATTATCTAACGTATTCTTGCAAGGGTCACATTTTGTTTTCAAGAAAACCCCTGATTTCAAGATCAAATCTAAAGTGAAGTTTAGAATATTTCTACCCATGAGCCTTTTTATCCTCCACTGCTGGAAGTGCATTCTGTTTCTCATTACCCTCCTGGCTTTCTCTGAGTATTTGATTCTTGCTTCTTGTCCAACCATCACTTTATCACTCCCTTTAATGAGGCTCCACGCAGAGACGCGCTGCTACACACACTTTCCTAATATCAGCCCAAGAAACTACAGGTCATTTACAGGCTGATAGGACACACAGGGAAGGCGGGCCAATGGTGGCCGAATAGTGACCCTAAGTTGGAGCATCAGAGCTGAGGATCCAGGCATTCTGTCCTCTGTCTCCTCCAGTGCAACTCTGTCCAACCCCCTCTCATATGGCTGTCTTCGTAGGAAGAATGGCATCAACAGCCACATGTGAGGCTGCTCAGGCAGGAGGCCTTCGCCTCAGGCACAGGAGCCCTCTGTTCTCTTTTGCGGGCCTCATAACAGGTGATTTTTCTGAGGTTCTTCCTCTTATGTCAGGCATTGTCTCAGGCTCTTTGTCATTGAGAACTCATGTGGCTTTCACATTAGTTACTTCTACACCAGTACCCCTATTTCAGATTCGAATAAGCCGAGGTTCAGGAAAATATAGAGTTAAGTAATTCCCCAAATGCCGTACTTGTACAAATCTGTACTAACTAGCTGCCCTTAGTACAGGTGAGACCTGGGTTTGAGGAAAGGCGGTTTGTTTCTATGTCAGAGCCACTTGAGAATTCCTGCCAGGTGCTTTACCTGGCACCAGACTCTGGGTAAAGGCAAGGCTGGAAAGTGGAGGGGAGGTGAAAGCTTTAAGATCCTGACTTGTTTTTCTCAGGAGATTTCAAGGTTAAGAAGGGAAAGTGGCATATCTTAGCTCCCTGATCCTTGACTCTCTACTGCCTTTCTCAAAGCTTGGTCTACAGGCAGCTGGAGGCACATTGAAGTGGCAAGTTACAAGACTTTCAGTTTTTATTTTAGTGAGGTGTGAATCCCAGTAAGAAAGAATTTTAGTTTTTTTATTTTAAAAGACTTTTTCTTTTAGTTATCATTTTTTTGTGTTTATGGGCATTTTGTCCTCATTGGTTTCTGCACAACACTTGTGCACAGTGCCAAAGGAAGGCAGAAGTAGGCATCAGACAGAGCCCCTGGAACCGATGGTCTTGAGGCACAATGTGGGTGCTGGGAATTGAATGTGGGTATTTTGGTAGAACAAACTTGATCCTTATCTTTAGCTACACCAGCTCTCTTAATTATAGCACAGATACAGAATTTTCTTCTAAATATGTTTGTAGCAGAACTTCAATTCAGGGTAGCGCTGTGCTGTGCAATTTGGCTTACTTCTCTTTAGTTTACAGAGAACCAGTATCCAAAATGATGGTGATTTGTGCAGGTAGACACAGACCACATCCAGAACTGAAACTGATGTTGGACTGGTCTCTCCCAGGGCATTCCTCCACCACCTCAGTTAAAGCTGAATAAGTCAAGTCTGCTCAAGAAAGTAAACTGTCACCTTCCAATCACTGGAAATACATTTTGAAAACCAGCATCTCCTCTTCTTTGAGTATGCCTTTGCTGGTGGTTGTCTGCTAATGAGGAACAAGCTAAGCCTACAGCACCAGCTGGGGCTCTGCAGCAGCAAGGCAAGGGGTAAAGAACCAGGCTCGGGGCAGCCCATGAGAGCGTCTCTCTGATGAGTGGGATCCCGTGATGGTAGCTGGAACCATCACCGTGTCCCAAGAGCACCGGCTGCTATAGAGACATGCCACCAGTTTCTGTTGGTGTGCAAGGGTGGCTGAGTAAGTGACTCTGCTCCCTCTTCCTGTCTGCATTTTCACAGTTTACCTATCAGAGGTCCACTTTGGATTTTTCTTTAATTTAAAAGAGGAAGGTCCACAGCAATGATGGGAAAACTGTTTGAATGGCGGGAAGAAAATAGACCTTGGAAAGACGGCTTTGCAATAGACCCTTGATGAGATTAAGGGGTGAAGAAACTCACCTTTGTGAAACGGGATTACTTACTTTTCTGGTGCCCTAATAAAACACCATGATCAAAGGCAACTTAAGAGAGAGAAAGCTTATTTGGGCTTATGTTTCCTGAGGGATTAAAAAAAAAAAATTCCATCATGACAGGGTGCCAGGCATGGCGTCCAGGGGCAGGAAGTCAAGAGCTCACACCCTCATCTGCAAGACCAGGTAGAGAGAGCAGACTGGAAGTGATGGGAGACTTCATCTCCAAGTCATCATGTCTCTTGCTGGCCCCATGTACTTCCTCCAGTAAGGCTATACAACCTCCAGCTAAACCGCCCCTATACTGCCAACAACGAGGGGCCAAACACTCAAATGCCCAAGACTTTTGGGAACGTCCTCCTTCAAACCTCCACAGAGCCTGATTCCTCAGCATTAAAACCTGTGGTCTCTTAGGGTTTGTTGTAAGTATTCAATAAAGCAACCCATAGGATTAAAGCCCTCAGCCCCATTGCTGATGTAGAGCCTGCAATGGGGGAACTTCTGCTGTCACTACCATCATGCTGTCCCTTTTAAGAGTATTTTCGTTCCAAGAGCGGAAAAAAACTCTAGGCTAGAATCTCTGCTGCAGTCAGGTTGTGGTCCTCAAAGCCATACGTTGAAGGCTTGATCCCTGAGCCCATCTTGGAAATTGGGGCCTAATGGGAGATGCTTGGGTCATAAAGGCAAAGTCCTCCTGAAAGGGTCCATGACCTTGTTTTAAGAATGGGTTAATTACCCGGGGAGCAGGTTGTCAGGAGACCATGAGTGCCCTGCATGGCCTCCCCCAGGTGTATGCTGTTCACCCTTCTGCTTTTCCACCACGGATGATGTAGAAGAAGATGCTGATGTCCCACCATGGCCTTCCTGGGCTCCAGAACGGAGAGAAGAAATGCCTTTTCTACAACTATGTCTCATCCAGTGACATTATAACAACATAATACGTACTAATGCAGTACCAAATTGGAGCCACCACGTAGGTATCCATGAGCAAGTTGTGTGTATGGGGTAGCGACAGTGGCAGAGGTGGAGTTCAGATACAAACCGAATAAGAGGTATCACCTCTTTGTTAAGTACAAGGCTGACTAAGGACCATAGTCATTAGGAAGTTTGAATGCAGCCACCAGATGCAGAAGTCTACCTCTGTCAGAAAGAATCAAAGCCTTTAGCCAGGGCAAGCTGAGGAAGGACAACCAGAGTGCATATACCTTAGTGCCTCGGGCATCGACGACATTAACACGGGACAAGAAACAGTTCCCATGGTGGCTCCTAGGATGGACTTCTTCCCACTGTCTGTGTTCTGGGGAAGAGAAATTGAATTTTCTTCTCTTTGTTGATCCAGGGGATTATTCACAATGGCCTATTTTCTTACTTGAGATGAATTCTTGTGGAGACAGCATCCTAAGCCTGCGAGCTGGGATGCTCCAATGGCAATGGATGGGCTGAAGTGACTCCGCCTCCATCCATTTCACCCTGTCTTCCTGTCCATCAGCACCAACACTCCACTCCGGCCCAATTAGAATCATGAAATGACTCGGGCCCAGGAAATGTGGTTTGATCTTGAAGTTGCCTCTTCATATTTTTAAATCACTGCATTTGAGTCTAATTCAATATGATTCTGTATTTCCTTCCCATTTAATCTGTGTGCTGCTTTGGCCTACTTGTTGCTAGGACAACCAGCATCAGATCTGGCATTCGCTTGTTGTCCAGGAGGAGGCTGTTAATTAACTCCCTGAAATTGCAGGCCAGGTAATCAATACCAAATGTATGGACTTGGCTGGAATGTTTTAATTAAATTTACAGTAATTTTATTTGAGGCTTCTTTTGCAATCTGCATGGCTGCAATTGATTTCTATTTCAGACACAATGGCCTATTCACTAGTCGGGTCATCCCTTCCCCTAGTGCCTTTCCGCATCAGCTGGGCCAATGTTAGATGAGGAATCACAAGGCAAATTGTTAGTTAAAACGACAATACGAAAATGAAACAAGCCTTAAACTATCAGGAGGGCTGGGTTTCTGCCAGTGTAGCTGCCCGCCCCCATCCCATGCCCCTCGTACCCCCTTCCCTTGGCTAGATGTGTTTTGTATGAAACGAATCCAGAAGAACAGGGAACAGGAAGGTCCCGTGGAAAATAACCCAACGATGAGTAGCAAATAGCAAAAATGTCCTGCAGCCTCCTCGGTGCTGCTCAAAATAAGATGCCAGCAACCCACCCTCCACCATCATCATCACAGTATTCTTAGCCAAGTCATGTCCTTCTAGAACTGAGCTGTGCACCTCTTAGGAGAAGCACGCCCCCTCCTTCAAGCATCCTTGCTAAAAGTTCGAGCTCCGTAGTAAGTAAAAGCAGACTTCTCTGGCAGCAAGGCCAAGTCAAGCATACTGCCATCTTCCAGAATCTGTAGGTGGTGGGCCATTCCCCCCCCCCCCACTGAAGTCTCATGGATTAGATGGAATTGTACACAGCAAGGACCCAGAGCATGCCCTCTGGACTCGGTCAGTCAGTCAGTCAGGCAGGCAGGCAGGCAGGCAGGCTTCGGTGTCCTATTTCTGCCTCTTGCTATTTGGCTACTTTTAGACCAAGAATCTAACCCCACTGGCCCTCAGGTTCCTCCCTCGTCCAATGGGCACATCGCCACCTATCTTACATGAGGTGAAAAGATGAAGATGAAGCATTGGGCCACTGATGCTCGTATATTTCTGGGTTCTTCTTTTGTGTGAGGCCCCATCACACTGTTGGGGCCAAAGCCTTAGCCCTGAGCAGCTGTGCTGTCTGGGCCAAGCAGCTTCCCTAGGGTGAAATGAACAAACGTGTACCAATTACTCAGGGTGATTGGAATTTATTGCAAGGAGATTTGAGACCCAGGTAGAGTAAGAATCAGTGCCAACAGCCACACTAGCACTCCAGACTTAGTTTTTTCCCCCCTCTTATGAGGGCCTCAAGAAGCATTAGCCCAACTCTTTACCTTCTGAAGGCGTAGGAGCCCAAGCTGAAGACTTTTGTCTGCCTGTTTGCCACTTGATACTGGGAGGAGTCTCGTGAGTGACCCCTGTCCCTTTAGGAAGGAGCAACTTCTACTAGACAAAGGCCCCTATAACCACACACGAAGAAGTTGAGTGTCATAAATACTTTCATTCATGTAAGGCCATGTTAAGTCCTTTATAGCAGGAGCAGAGGCTGCCTATGATGCCCCCACCTAGGAAAATAGTCACACACTTGCCTAAAATACGAACTAAAGGAAATAGCCTTGGCGGGTGCCTTGTTACAATGGTGCTACTAGGACCCCCCTGTCTCTGTCTCTGTCTCTCCTCTATTTTCTTCCTTCTGTTTTTTTTAAACAAAAACTAGTAATTTAGACATGCAAACTAGTATTTGCTGATAAAATATTTTATTTGTTTTTTAATACTTACTGGGGGCCCATTAGCCATCACTGAGCGAGGGAAGAAAGAACGAATATGTTGGGACAGGTTAATACATTTCCATATAATTCCTTCAGGTGGTGGACAGCAGCCAAACTAGGACTCTCATGAAGTTCATGAGGGGCCCTCTCTAAGCCTGGAATCTGTTTAACTGAAGGTGTTATTGGCCACGAGAGCCTGGAATGGCCACAAGGGAGCGGGGGAGAGTTGTATTATATGTAACACCTGCTTGAAAATTCTTTCTCTCTGCCCACATGGTCTGTTTCAAATAAACAGAAACTTAGTGAGACCTATTAATTCCCCTTCGAAGGCAAGAGAAGAATAGCATATTGGAAGTGCTTCAATTAACAGGCCACAAAAATGTGTTCTGTGATGAGAATATAGTTGTTATGGTGGAACTTGAACATAATTCCCTCAACAATAAAAATCAATCTCTTTCTTGGTGCTTAAGATGATCACTTCTTGGGAGACACCATATGTATGGATGTTAAAATTATTTGTCTCCAGTTAGAGGATTAGAGGTGGGTGACACTTGAGAACATACTCCCTCATTCGGTTTTCCTAATATAAATCTTTCTCCCTCGCTCTTTCTTCACATGTTCACGGTGTCTGTTCTCAGACAAGTGCACTACAGAGACAGAGGCCTATGATGGAACAGCTATGATTAAACAACGTGAGCTCAGTTAGCCAGTCTTTTTTGTAGAGATGAAAGACCACTGAGAAGGGCTCCCCATGCCCCTTAAGCAGAGCCATCTTCCAGCAGCTCACCTTAGTCTGACTTCTTGCACTGCAATCCCCTTCTGCCTACTGCCTACAGGGGTAGGGCTGTGGGCCTTGGCATATCTCTTAACTTCCATAGAGCTGTAGTTGGCTTTGAAGGGACACTGACAAAATCAAAGCAAGAGATTTGAGTGACATGACATTTTGGTCTTGTGCCCCATTGGTTGCCCAAGACCGGATTCCTTTTCATGCACGTGGAGTGACCATGTAGCTTCTCTTCCCCCACAGACTGCAGTGCAGAAGATGTGTGTATTTTCCAAGCCAGAGTTCTGTCCTTAAGGCTCATGCTGAGGTTCACAGTTAGACACATTGTGCAATCCTTCAGGGACAGTGTGGTATGGATTTACATTCGTTTCATCTTTAAAGTAGCGTAGAATTTGTGTGCAAGCGACAACTAATATAGAGAACACACGTACAGTGCGCAGTGTGCACAAGGCCCTACCCTGAGTCCTTAGGTATATAACTCTCAAAACAGCTTTCTGAGGACAGTAGTATCCTATTTTTTTTTTTTTAATAAGAAGAAACTGAAGCAAAGAAAATAAACAAAACAAAACAAAAAAAACAAAACTTGTTCCAAACTACATAGTGGTTAACGGCCCGAATGTAAACCTGGACAGTGTGGCTTCAGTATTGGGCTTAGTTTATTCCTCCCTCACTCTTAAAAATGTTCAACACAACGTGGGCTCCAGCAGGCCTGGGGTGTGTCCTGGGTCTGTATCTCTAAGTGTCCAAGTGGCATTGCTGAATCATTAGTAAGGAGCTAAAAACAGTCTACTTTCCAGAGGCGTTGCCTTTATTTGAGTTCTTAAACTACAGAGCTCTTGCCATATGTTGCAGTTTCTGTCATTTGAGATGAGTTAGGATTATGAGGAAGGCTTTAATTAATTTATGCAGTAAATGTACTCCCTGTGCTGGTCACTTCTGCACGGCATTGAAGGGGGTGGTTCAGTGTGAGTTCCGGAGACGACTGACCTACTTGGACTGTGACTCTGACTTCGATAAGCTTTGTGACTTTGCACAAAAAACCATGGCCTCCATCACTTATATAATAGTACCTCACTTCACAGGACTACTGTGCATCCTCAGTTTGAATCCAGGTACCAAAACAGTCAGATTACATCAAAGCCTAGCACTCAGCAAGATCTTATGTGTCTGTGCATCGTAACTTCAGTTAGACTCATTTTGACAACAGTCCCCATCTAATTTCCCAGCCTTCAGCATCAGTAGAACAGGAAACGGTTCACAAAACAACTCCAAGACCATGTTTAACTTATAGTCATCATCCTTTGAAACTCTCGAGTCCGTGTGTGTGTGTGTGTGTGTGTGTGTGTGTGTGTGTGTTTATGAGCACATTAATACATACTTGTTTATCTCAATGTGACAAATATTACTTTTTACAGAAATACATTAATGAGGCATTTGGGATGTGGCGTAGGGCTCACCCACATCCCCCTGATACCCCCTCCCTCTGCCGAGTATAATGCAGATTGTTGAGTTCTCACATGACGCTTGAGAGCATCGAGCTCCAAGCCCAAGGCAGCGAGAAAAGTAAGAGTAGTTTTTTGCTTTATTTTCTTTCTAGTTCCTAAGAAAGAAGACACTAGGTGTTTCAGACACACAAAACTACACTAAGACTATCACAAAGACTTGGTATTAGGACTCATCCCTCCCCCTCCAAACCCCAGGAATTTTTGTTTTTTTTGTTTTTTGACCTGTAGGCCTGCATATGATGAGGTTACATTTTACATTGTTAATATCTGTGTACCACGTGTCGCGCTGAGCAATCTGCCTTTCTCTACATGCAGCTGTGAAATGCATTCAGGTGACTTTCTGTAGCTCTATAGTTCACTTCTGTCACAAGTGGTTTTGCCCAGTTTATTGCTCACTCTCCTGCTGACAAATTCTTAACTCTTTTGGAGTGGAGTATCAGTGGCTCATCAGCACACGGCCCTTCCCCACCTCCCACTACAGTAGGAATTCAAGCCTTGGAGTTTCTGGAGGTGAAAGATATATTGTCTTCTGACTCACAGAGATGTAAAACAACCACTCTCTGTAGTTTTGGATGTTTGTTTCTTAGCTTCTCTCTCTCTCTCTCTCTCTCTCTCTCTCTCTCTCTCTCTCTCTCTCTCTCTCTCCTCTCTCTCTTGACTCTACTGTACATTTGAAAGGCATACCTAAAAATTCAACGCACATTTTTTTATCCTAGGCTGTGTATGCCTACGCATACCTCTAGCAAGCAGCTATTCTATTGATGAATAGATGAAGGGGCCTACTCAGGGCAACAGGGGGAAAAAGATATTGGATTGCAACTGGATCCCATCCATAGCTTTAAATGATAACTGCCATATTGATAAAGACAGTTAACTCAACGTGGATGACTAAATGATATAACTTCACGGGGTCACGTCCTGCCTTCCACCCTCCCCCCCCCCAATTCTATAGCCATGTCTCTCCTTTAGAGATCTTGTTAACCTACAGATTTGAAACCTCAGGCGGAGGAGAAGTGTTGAAATTCTACATCCCCAGCAAGCTGTCAGAGGATACACCTGCTGGGCCTCGGCCAGGCTCTGAGCAAAGATGATATATGGATATAGTTCACATTTGACCTAGATTTGAGGTGCAGCTTTGCCTTCACAGTTTCCATTTTTTATTTTATTTATTTACTTATTTATTTTTGTGGGGACGTTGGAACAATTAACTTCTCTCGTAGCAGTGCTGTTGATTACAGCTACTGGAAGTAGCTGGGTGTCTGTCCATCCATATAAACCAAGTGAAAATGTCTAGGGCTGGAATCTGTACATTAGTTTTCAGCTGTACTTATGTTATTTCAATGTGCAGTCATGACTTCCAAGACACTTTCTCCCAGGGCAGATGTTCCCTCACTTTATCACATGTTAGAATTTCCTAGAAGTGTTGTCGAAAAGTAACGTTGCTAGGGACCAGCCAAGTGACTCAGTAGGTCTGCAGTGGACCAAAGAATCTATATTTTTTAAACAATCTCCCAGTGATGTTTATGGCTGTCCACCTTGGGACCCCATTTTGAGAAGCATTACTAATGACTGGAGTTCTCGTCATTAAAATGGATACAAGTATTACCTATTTTTCACGGCCACTGGTGGTCTAAATGAGATATAACCCCTCCAAACTCCAGTACTTGAAGACTTGGTTCCCACTTGGTGGCACTGTCTGGCAACCTTTGTGAGGAAGGCCTTTCTGGAGGAAGTATGTCATGGGGGCGGGCTTTGAGGGATTGGGGTAGAGGCCCTACTTCCTGTTCACTCCCTGCTTGGTGCTTGAGGTTGAGGCTGTGAGCTCTTTACCTTGCTGTTCCTGCCACCACAACTGCCAGCTGCCACAGTGCTTCCATGCCAGGATGGACTTTTATCCTCTGGATAAAGGCCGAAATTAACTCTCTTCTTTAAGTCGTCTTGGTCATGGTGCTGCTTTGTCACAGCAACAGAAATATAGCTAATACATGGCACAGTATTAGCTATTCTATTGTGCACACAGTAGACAATCAAGAAACGACTTCTTTTATGATTTTTAATGCATGTGTTGTATCTACATTCAGGTGGGCTGTTTAGTAACGCTTTAGTTGATTTATCCAAAGTATTGGTTAGATTGTTTTACTTGTTTTTAAATTTACTAAAGAGCCCCCTCCAAGTGTAGTTAAAGGGATAGCATTGCCTCTCAGAGGTATTCAACACATGGTCCAGTTCCACTGATGTTCTCCCCACAGCAGTGACTACACATCTACCTGCTCATGTGTAGTAAATATATCACGCTGCCGTCATCATCATCTTCTTCTTTATCTTCATTATCACCTTCATCATTGCCATCATCCTCATCATCAGCATCTTCTCCAGCAGACCACATCTGCCTTGTGACAAAAGCAAAGTCTCGAGAGGCTTAGGTTACATAAGACCAGGTAGTCTCCAAAGGGAAGGTGGAGCCTTGAAGCTCTGTCAAGAACACACCGCCTTACCACAACTCTGGCACACACCAACCCATTGTAATGTTTCTCCCTTTGAACGCTGTGTTTCCGTACAGCTCTTTCCAGAGACTAAGCAGTCCCAGGTGGTATTCTCTGGCCCAAAGGCTGCTTGCTGCTTCAGTGCCATCTTTGTTAGAGCAAGGAGACTGCCTTTTGGGTTTTGCAAAGAAGCACAATATTCTGACTAAATTCTCTGTGTCAAAAACGACTCCTTGCCGGGCTTTGCGGCTTCCTGGGTGCACTGCAGCTATTGATTTTGCTACCAGCAGAGTGAGTAATGCCGACATGACAGTTTCTGGGGCCTTCTCTGACAACTGCCCACAATTTGGACTCAAGCTGGATGTGGACTGCATCGTAAACATGCCCAGCCTGTGCTGACAGCATGAAAGCACTTGAGGATAAACATTTGTGACTGCTAAAAATGTCTCTTAGGATTGGGAGTGCTTCGTCAAAAGACTTTTCTCTGCATTTCTGAGGGTGTTTGAAACCTTCTACAACCCCAAAGCAATGGCTCTGACTGACTCAGTCCTCAGATTCTGTTGCATTCTTTACCTTAAGCCTCCCAGAGGAAAAGAGAAATGAAAAGTTCATTTTTTATTACAAATGGACAGGTGTCCTTTCTGGAGCACAGAAGAACTGAGCTGAATGCTGGTGCTATAGAGAGGTATTTTGGGACTGAGAGCTGACCTTGTTACCTCTTTAATGTCTCCTGGCAAATCTGGGCTTGAGGAACAGGATCTGTTGCCTAAAAAAAAAAAAAAATGATGGTAATTCACCCTTAGAAATTGCTGGCTTAATTAATCTGTCACTAGTTCTGGTGCAATTGGAGCAAAGTGGAGACGGCTTTAGAGCCAAGACTAGTTGCTGTTTCACAAAACAGTCTGAAAGAATTCTCTCCTGGGTCGATAACCCTGGCATGGGCAACGTTCCCTTTCTAGAGCTGAGTTTAGACAGCTGGTCCCAGGAAAAGCTATGCATTTTACTCAGACCCATGGCCATGGAACACTATATTCCTCTCTAATCTGGAGTAGAACCTATAAGAGGATGGGAAAGAATCCATTAAGGAGAGATAAATGCTGGAAAGCTCTGCCGTGATGGCAACCTAATGTTGTGGGCCCATCTTATAAATGGCTTTGACTAGAATATGTATCCACATTAGGTTTTGTAGAAAAGAAAATATGATCTTGCCCATTGATAGCAAGAAGAAAAAGAACCACCACAACAGCAACGCTGATCCGTGGGACTTGTGCACCTTCTGTGCGTAAAGCACTTTGCACAGGAGATCACTGCTCTTCACAGTGACTCACCAAGGGAGAGCTTATCAGCCCATCTCATTAGTAGAAGCTCAGAGAGAAGAAACGGGTCACCCAAGGTAAAATTGTTGCTAAGTAAGTAAGCTGAAGCTGGGAATTTAATCAAGATCATGGAGCTCCTACCCTGACTCCCACTGAGGAGGCAAATGGGCCAAGAGGAAAATGGATCATAGGAGCATGAGGAATATCAGAGGTGACATCCAGTCCTAACACAAAATTACAGGAGCACTTGAATTACTTATACTCATTGAAGGTCGTTTTATCTATCTATCTATCTATCTATCTATCTATCTATCTATCTATCATCTATCTACCTACCTACCTATCTGTCTGTTTGTGTATGTATGTATGTATGTATGTATGTATGTATCTATCTATCTATCTATCTATCTATTTGTGTATGTATGTATGTATGTATGTATCTATCTATCTATCTGTGTATGTATGTATGTATGTATGTATGTATCTATCTATCTATCTATCTATCTATTTGTGTATGTATGTATGTATGTATGTATGTATGTATGTATGTATGTACATATCATCATCATCATCCACCAATGTATTTGTTATCTATATTTTCTACATAAATATTGAGGTAAGTGTTTTTATTCATTAACAAACAACCATCAGATCAAGTTGACGTCCACTAGCTCATTCACTTTTCTTTCCTTTTGGGGGACAAATTTTATGAAAATTTATACACATAGTCCATTTTTCTACATTTACTATGTTTACTACTTATATACTGCATTCACAAAACTACATGGACGTTTCGTTCCTTGTAACAGTAAGTGGCACAATATAGTGTAAATTAACGTGCAATGTGTTTTTGTAAAAAGAGTATATTTGATATTAGAACATCCTTAAATTATGAGCATACTGTATTGTGGATAAATGAGTTAACAATTTGTTTAAAAATAAGCTGCCTAACTCACCTTATTCACATTTTCTTAAGATTTTTATGTAAGATTAATCAACAAGGCATTGTGGTACATGTTTATGATCCCAGGATTTGAAGCAGTAGTTGTGTTAGTTTGAGGCCAGCCTGGTCTACACAGTGAGACAACAACCAAGCAATCAAACAAACAACCAGTTCAGGTGTGGGATGGGGAACAGACTTGTGAGAGAGCAGGTGATATTTACCCACTTGGAGGTTGAACCACTCGTGTGGAGGCTTGGTCTTTGCCAGCTGAAAAACATCCTAGTACAGACTCTGAGAGGAGATATATATGAGCCCAAAACAGGAGATGGGGCTTTTTGGGGTCTTGGTATTGTTTCACTGTTCATCGCTGTACTTCAAGATGCTCCTAGAGAGAACTGCTCCAGTGAAGGCTTCAAGGCTCCTGGCTCCAGCTGCTGTTCCAGGTTCCAGCAGCAACTTTGGTTAAATTGCTGGTCTGCTGAATGCTGACTACGCCAGGAGAATTACTGCCAGGAACTGAACTCAACAAGGTCTACTTCTCTTGTTCCCCTAAATCTCCTTTCTCTCCTATCTATGGTAGGTGGGTTGGAAGGGAGATATAAGCATTTAAAGAACCCAAATAAAGTAGGTTTGGAAAAGCTGG
Source organism: Acomys russatus (assembly GCF_903995435.1). NCBI lineage: Eukaryota > Metazoa > Chordata > Mammalia > Rodentia > Muridae > Acomys > Acomys russatus. The sequence goes on along the minus strand of NW_026131407.1, from coordinate 15,462 downwards.
AGCCTACATTTACTTTTGCTAAATGACTGCTTGCTTCAGCATTCTGACTGCCGACTGTCAAAGTGCATCAAAGGAGCTTCATTTCTCAAAGGATGTGGTGCGTCCTGTGATATTCTTTTCTCTCAGAGCAACGGTAGGGTGAAGTTATTTCAAAACATCATTCTCTTTTAAAATCTCAGGCAGCTGGTCGGTGGTGGCACACACCTGTAATCTCAGCACTGGGGAGGCAGAGGCAGGCAGATCTCTGTGAGTTCAAGGCCAGCTTGGTCTACAAAGCGACTGAGGACCACCAAGGCTGCACAGAGAAACCCTGTCTCAAAAAAACACACATATAGAGGAGGAAGAGGTCCCCTTTGGTCATAGACGTAGGGGAGGGTAACAGAGTGAAAGCAGGAAGGAGGGAGGAACAGGAGGATACAAGTGATGAGATAACAATTGAGTTGTAATCTGAATAAATTAATAAAAAACATACATACAAAGAAACAAACAAGTAAATACCTCAGGAAAAATTTAAAGAAGGTTACAAATAATTTTAAAATTTATTCAGAAACCTGACAAATTTCTTTTAAAATGTATTTAAAAAAAAAAAAAAACAACCCTCCCGAAACTGGTTCAGAGAGTGGTGTTTGAACCACCGCCATGCCTTCTCCCTTCCCCAGCTTGGCATGAATAGAAGGCAGGTCCTCCCCAGACCCAGTATTCCTTACCTAAAACTGTAAATCGGAGCGGTGCTTCCTTGGAGGAGCATGCCTGGTATTTCTCATCTTTCCCTGCTGTGTTTATTCTACCAAAACCCTGCTCTTAGTGGAGAGTCTCTGGCAAGCCACCGAGTGCTGAGAATGTGGTATACTCTGTCAAGGACATCTCAACCCATTTCTTAGGGTGTGACAAGCCGTGAAGACCTAGGCTACTGCCCACACCCAGAGTCCTGAACTTTGAATAAGGGTTACAAACCACCAGTCCTGATCCCAGCTCTGATGATCAAAGCTTGGAGACTTTACCGAAAACAGAGGCAGGCACCGAGAGTTCAGAGCTCTCCTTTAAAGAGCTGATTGCATTTGCAAAGGAGTTTGAAGGAAGCTCCAGCTTAAATGTGTTCAGAAAAATCAATAGATGTTTGAAAGGTGAAAGCAACAAGCTACATACTGGAGTAGCTTGTTTTCTAGAACGAATCGACAAAAGAGGCAACTAAGAAGAACCCTCTGGGGGTCAGAGCAAACCTCGAACACTGACCTCAAAGATAACTGTCCAAGGGACCTAGGTTTATTAGCACAGACAGGGAACGGTATGTGCCACAGGGAGTCATCATAAAGAGAAGAGCAAATATCTGGCAATTCGTAGAGCTTGACTCCCGGGCATGATCCTGAAAGAGTGGAGTCCAAGGGAGCTGCATCCAAACCCCTGGAATTCTAGGGTGACCTGGGACAATGAAGGGGTGCTCACTAAGAAACAACCTCATCCCTACCTCATTCTGCAGTGGTCCAGAAGGAACGAAGGGGTTGAGTTCGTTATTCCCTGCTTTGCTGTTCTCCTTCAGCTGTCCACCAGTGAAACGGACAAGCCATGGGAGCACACCCTGCATTGCTGTCCTATGCCTAACCACCCTCTAGAAAAAAAACCAGGAAAATACAAACCACAAACCGGAAAACAGAGGGCGACAGAGCCACTGGGGAAAGCACCTGCTTCCTGAGTTGGCAGAGAGACGCCCTTGCTTAAGAGATAAAGAGTAGTGACAGTGGATCACGAAAATGAAGAAAAAGAGGTGAACATTTGAAATGTGATCGGAGTGGAAACTGTACAGGTGAAAAGCATAGTAACTAAATGTGTGTGTTTTAGCAAAAAGTATAAAAAGCAAAAACGAGCAAATAAAACAAAATGTAGAAAATGCTTAAGGAACAGGAGATAAAGAAAACATTTTTGCACTGCTAAGCAATGCATGTTTAAGCTGTGTTATTTTAAAAAGGTCAAAAAGTTTATAATGTAAAAAAAGGTACCATAAGCTAAAATTACTTATTATAGTATAAAAACGATAAAATATGCTTTGTGAAGCTGAAGTGCAGAGTGGTAACCTGCGGCAGACCAGTCACATCCAAGGCCATCAGGCTCCCTTACTCCCCCAATACAACTGGTTCATAAGCTCCACTTAACCAAATGACTTCTTTAGATGTGACATATTTTGATTCATTATTTCTTACCGCACCTTTTGATGCTGAGATATGCAAATACCATGGTGTTGTGATTAACTACAGGGCTCAGTGTGGGGTAACACGCTGTACAGACTTGCACTCGTGTACTAATAATAGGCTTACACTTAGGTTTGCGACAGTGTATTCTAGGATCTTCTCACAGCCTCGGATGACAGACCTCACATAATAGAGCCCTGTTGTTACGTGACAGGTGACTGTAATTATATGTTACTTTATCATGTGCATTCATGTAATAGAATTATCAATAACAGTGCAGAGGAGCTGGGTGACATGAAAGCACACTGGGGCCAGAGAACCACACAGGATGACACCGCCAGACCTCATGAAAAACAGGGAGACGCAGAAATGATTAAAAAAAACCCAGCCGCTTCTTTTCTGTTCTTTGTTTATTTTTTCAATACAAATTTATATAAAGCAGTAATTATCATATAACTGGGTTTCTAACACATAACAAATCCTTCTTATAATAATATAACCAGAATGCAAGAACAGTGGCACCTTCATGTAATTCTAGCACTAGGTAGGCTGAGGCATGAGGTTATGAGTTCAAGGTCAGACTGAGCTACGCAGAGCTCCAGGCCTAATTATTTTCTAAGAACCCATTATTAATAATTTTAAAAATTGAACAAAAAGGTAAGGAGTATATCTGTATCTAAATATTTTCTATGTTTTTCTGTCTTAAGAAAAATGTAAACTTAGCTTTCATAAGTTAGTATACATGTAAAAATTCAAGAGATGACTAAAAAAGAAATCTTGTACAAGGAGTGAATGATGCTAAAACAATTCAATTGTTATAATTGAAAACATCAAACAGAAAAAAAATTAATAAAATTGAGTTAGAGGATTTGGCAAAACATTTGACATATGGAAACAAAATCTAAACTTGGACGCTATGTAAGTAAATTTCATTAAATAGGAGTATATTAAGTCATCCAAGCAAGAGACAGGCTATCAGACTGGAGGGAAAAGGAAACAAAACTAAGGTCCAATTACTTGTAGGAGACAAGCATTAGAGGCAATGGGACAAATGCATGCTGATAGTGACGGAGTGGGAAAGATCTACTGGGCAGAAACACCCAGAAGAGAGCTGAGGTCATGCTACTAGCACCCGGAAAACTGTTCTTGATCAAGGAGACAGGAGGAAAAGACAGATGAGGCACAACGGTGAAAGGAAGATAGCACAACCACAAACATGTGTGCACCCGAAGCTAGAGCCGTTGGGCGTAGCAAAGACTAACAGAAGCGGGAAGTGGAGGCAGGTGGTTTTATAATGGAGACATCCATATCCCACACTAGTAATGAGATGATAACAGAGGGAAGAAAAGAAAGGACATGGAAGACTGGAGTAACACCCCAAACTGACTGGTCCTCAGTGTGGACTACCACATCCAACAACAGAGCACACAAATGATGCTCAGGCCATACATTTAGACTTAATAAATTTGATCATCCAATGGGGTGATACTCAAAATTGACAGCAGGAAGAGTATTTTTTTTTTTGAAATCCATGAATATGAAGTTAAACAGCATACCAATGAAAACAGAGGGTTAAAATAAGGAGCCGCAACGGGCCTTAGAACTCACTTTGATATAGCAGAGCATACAGTGAAAACTTGTAGAGCACACAGTGAACAATACTGCAAATGTATGCATCAAACTGGAAGGAAAACAGAGCACAAATGGTACTGTAACTTCAAGACACTCAAAACAGAAGAGCTTACAGGTTAAACTTACAGAATGAAATAATAACAATAGTACCCAATACCCTTTAACAGTAAGAACACTAGGCAAAGTCAGAGTAGACAGGAACATTCAGGCTTCCCAGTTAACATTCATATTTACAGAGGAAAAACCTGAAACCTCCCATCCCAGGACAAAACCAGAATCATCTTCACTGCTATCTCTTCTATCCAACATTGTTAAGGATGTTTCTTTCAGATCACTTAAGCCATTGGATAAAATAAAAGTTGGATTAGCTGGCTCATGCTGCCATGGGAAAATGCTATTGGCTGCATGGCATAAAAATAGAACTTGTTTTCTCATAATTATGAAGACTAGAGGTCCCAGATCAAGGTCCATCTGGAACAGCTGCTGATGAGGTCTTTGTAGCTTATATTTAGCTTTTCCATTGCCATATCCTCACATTTGGAGTATGGGAGGAGCCATAGGATTCCCTTCTAATCCTATCCATCAGGACTCCACCTTTATGATCTTATTTGAACTTATTTCTTTACTTCAATCATGACCACAGAGTAAGACTTTAATGTATTAATTTTTGGGGAAGGGGACATAAATATTCTATCACATTCCACCCCATGGCTAGTCCCAAATTTGGGCAAAATATATTTGTTTTCAGCTGTAGAAAGTCCAAACTTTAAAGTCCAAAATACAAACTCTTTATCTAAACATGTCTCAGGGAACATTGCATGAGACAGGGTGGAAAGAGGGTAACAGCCAGGATGCCATGAAGTTGGCTGTGAAATGGTCTGTTCTAGAAATGGCTGCATAAGCAAAGCCACAGCAATGGTCACATCAGTGGACAGCTTAATGTGGAAGAAGGAAAATCTCATAGGATCCCACTCCTAGACAAAGAACTGCAGGCAACTGCTGGCATCCAGGAGAAGGAGAATTAGCCTCTCTCAGGGAGGAACCCTCCTCTTCTTGATTGCCCAGCACAGAAAGGTCAATCCTGAAACCATATAAACACAAACAATAACAACAACAACAGCAGCAGCAGCAACAACAAAAGACTCAGCAGGTTATATAAATCAATCAATCTGCCTATCTATCATCCATCTATCATCTATCTATCTATCTATCTATCTATCCATCTATTTATCTATCATCTATATCTATCTATCTATCTATCTATCTATCTATCTATCTATCTATCTATCTATCATCTACCTGTGTGTTTCTACACATACATGCATATATCTGTAACAATAATTATCAAATAAAAAGGTGTATCAACTTGAGGGTGGGGAGCCATGGAAGGGACTTGAATGAAGGTTCTGGTAGGGGATGATGGGGAATATGATATAATTCTGTTTCAGTTAAAAAAAATCATCTAAATCTGATATTGGTGAGACATGGGGTATGATTCACCCTGAAGCAAAGTTCTCTAGCTCTGAACTAACTTATGATACAATACAAGCTATGTGCATCTAGAACACAGTGGTAGGACAGGCAAAGGCTAACCATTCCCATTCCAGCAGCATACATTAAAAAAAAAAAAAAAAAAGAAAGGGAAGTATAACTAGACAAATTCCATGACATCTCAAGGCTCTAGTACAATACTCTCATAGCTCTGGCTTCTAGGATTTCTGAGACAGAGGCCCTATACAACCAGGAGGAAACAGCTCCAGGATGGCCCCGGTAACAACAGGGACAGATTTGTTCTTCTTTGCTCTCTTATTTCTCTGTTCTTTGTAGAGTTAACTTGCCATCAGCTACTTATGGAAATCTGGGCTTTCTTCTATGATTCAACTAAAAAATTTCCACCTTTGTCTCCTAGTGAACAGGACCCCATCACACCTACATCTGAGATGGCTCTGCACCAGTGCTCCACGTCTTAGCACCGTGTGGATTACTTTGCTCAGTATACTCTGCCAAAATGCCATTGAATTGTTGACATACACAGCTGCAGTCTATTCCTCACAGTCCAAGGTGTTAGACATCTCAGATCGCAGTCTAGTTGTTAGTTCATGGTGAGGGTTTCTTATGAAGATCTTCCTGGCTCACAGATGTGCAGCTTCTTGTGGTGGTCTCCCATTGTGGGGGGAGAAAGTAGGAGTGGGGGAATATCAAGATCTATGAATTTGTTTAATCTTACTTGATTCCTTAGTGTGAACTTGGCTACACTGGGGATTGGCCCTTCCACAGATGGTTGGGGCAGGGGCACAGAAGTTCAGTCCATAACAAAAGGCATCCAGATTGGGAAGAAGTAAAATTTCTTCTATTTGAGAATGACGTAGTTTTTGCATCTTAATAAAATCTCAGATACCCAGTTTAAAACAAACAAACAAACAAACAAACAAGAAAACAAACTACTAAAACTAAATGCCGAATTCAGCAAAGTGGTAGGCTATAATATTGTTGTAGAAAAATAATTTATATTTTTACCTCATTAAAATTTAAAATGGAATCAAGGAAACAGTTCTAGTCATAATATGCAATGAAAAATAAAATGCTTAAGAGTAAACCAAACAAAAAGAAGAAATTTTTTATTCTAAAAACATAGACATTAGAGAAACAGAGAAATATCTAAATAAACAGATATTTCAAGTTCATGGATTGATGACAATATTGTTATGATGACGACTATCCCCTAAACTTTTCACAGATGCAGTGGGATCCACATCACAATCTCGATTGGACTCTTCATAAACTTACAAGCTAGCCCTAAGTCTCATATAAAGAAAGAGAAAGGGAACAATATTGAACACTGTAGAACTTATAGTTCAATCCCTCAACTATAGCACTAGAGTGATAATGGCACTGTGGTAATCTTGACTGTGTGGCAGATTCTCAAGCTTCCTAATGCTGTGACCCTTCAATGTGCTTCTTCATGCTGAGATGACCCTGAGCCATAAAATTACTTTTGTTGCTACTTCATAATTGTAATTTTGACACTGCTATGAATTGTAATATAAATACTTTTGTTTCCCAATTGTCTTTGGGGTTAAGAAACCATACCCGTGGGATCTTACTGCACTAGAGTTGTCATGGTGCTCTGCTACTTCGGAAGGATAGATGTATAGATGGATGGATAAAATTGGGAGTCCAGAAATAAATGAACATTTGAAGTCAGTTGATTTCCACAAGGGGAAAGGACTCTTTTTATAAAATGATGCAAAGAGCTGGTGAGATGACTCAGAAATAACCATATATCCCATAGGAGCCTGATGATTTGAGTTCAATCCTTAGAAATGGTGATGAAAGGAGAGAACTGACTCATGAACGTTATGCACAACCTCCACAAACCCTCTGCACCATGTGTGTGCCTGCACTCTCCTCTTTCCAACAACGACAACAACAACAACAACAGCAACGTCTCTTTACTTAAAAATGGTGAGAAATACTGAGAGTCCACAAAGACAAGAATAACCCTCGACCCTTCCTTATGTCACATCCTTACAGACACTTACTGGTGATGGATCAAAGACATGAATGTAAGGACTTAGAAGAGAAGAAATGCATGGATTTTACCATTTTGCATTTGACAGTGGTTTGTTACAAAGGCACTGATAATGCAAGCAGCAAAGTAAGAAACAACAGACCAATGGAACTTCACCAACATTGTGCCTCAAAGGCAACAGCCAATGGGAGAAGCACATGTGAGACCGTGCTTGTCTAGGAGATGTTCACACTCCTAAAACCGACCAGCTATGGAGTGACAAAGTCCCAGTTAAAGGGGCAAAGGATCTGACTAGGGATTTGTCTATACAAGATGAGTGACCAATAAACAAATTGAAGCTATTTGGCAGCAGGAAATGCAAATCAAGACAATGGCATACCACCTCATTATAAAAATGTGTAATAAATAGTTCTAGGTAAATGAGAGAAACCAGGAGTGTCTTGCATGGCTGGTGAGAATGTGAAATAGTAAATCACTTGGCAGTTCTCAGGTGAAGCAGAGCACTCTAGTCATAGCAATCACACTGTAGGATTTATACTCAAGACAAATAAATAGGCACATCTCTACCTTGTAAGTGCTCCCTAGCTAAGCCTTGAAAAAATGCTAAGTGAAAGAAGCAAGGTCAAATTGAGCTCCTGTAAAGTGATTCCATTTACACGAAATGTCCAGAACAGGTAAACCAACGATGACATAAAGCAGGGCAGTTATCTCCAGTAAGAATGACAAGGGAGTGTCTGTTAATAACACAGAGTCACTTCTGAGGTGTTGAGATGAAAATCATGGGGTGACAGTTACTCAGTCATGAGTAAGATAAGTGCCCTTACTTCAAGCCTTAAATATGTGGCCTATGAATTATATTTTAATAAAACTGTTACAAATTAGACTCAAAGGAAAAATTAATTAGGGCAACTTACCTCCTCAGTTTCTGACACTGTAAAACACTAATATTTTCACATTGAGCAGGAAATGCCAAGTGTGAAATGTCTGTGGCTGGTATCGTAACAGGAGACAATTTCTTTTCTCTATTAGATCAAAATATTTAAAGTAGATATAATTTTGATTTGATTCTGGTTACTTTTTTTTCCTAAAAGATTATCCATTTTGGGTAAGTTTCAAAATATTGGCATGGAGTACATAATCCTACTTATTTCTTTTATCACATTGATACTACATTAACTTTCCAGGGAAAGTAAGCAGGGATTCATGGAGAAATGTCTGACTCCTGAGTGGAGGAGGATGAACCATAACATGAACTAAAGCAAATGGTCGTGACAGAAGGCAAGAATGTGCTAGAACACAGATTGAGTTTGTTTAATATACACACATGCTCACTCAGGACTCCTAAGTGGTACTTCTGGAGTAATTTGACAACTAAATTCTGATAATATTTGAAAACGAATAGACTAAGATAGATATTCCTATGTTCAAACTGATAAGGTTGGAAAATGATTAAGTAAGCAAGTGGAGGGAAAGGAACAGCTTTTCCATAAGAAGGATTTCAACGAAGAAGTGAATGCATTTTTATTCAGAAAATGAATAATACACTAAAAAAATCACTATTTGACAAACATCAGGTAATAGCTGTTATGAAAAAAAAATCATGGCATTGAGTGTTGTAGGAAGAATTGGATTGTTAAGAGAAGACTTATATCCTCCACGAACATACTTTGCTGAGTTGACAACATAGCCATCTTGTGTTGGAATGTGCCCATTCAACATGCCTTCAAGGACTTTGTTCTCTTTCTGGTCATACTGTTCACCACTTATCTGTTCTGATTCCTGGCAGATCTTTGTGAATTCATTTAATATTCCCTTCCTGGATACATGTATGGTATAGTTCACAGGATCTTATCATGTTTATAAGTGTCATTTAAAACATGCTACAATTGTGATATGTTTCCATAATTCAGTTTCTTTAGTATATATATTCTAGATGTTTTGATATGTGTGTGTGTAACTGAATAAAATTCATATTTTTATTATGTATAGGTAGAGTCTTGGCTTTTCCTTTCTAGATAAATACATAGTTCTCTCAATAAACATATTGACTGAAGCAATATTTTTTATTAGAATTCTTTTTCTTTTATTGCAAATAAATGTTTTCCTCACATAACATACCCAGATTATGGTTTTCCCTCCCCCAGCTCCTCCTGGCTCCTCTCGATCACCCCTCCAATTCTGAATACCATTAGAAAATAAAACAGCTTCTATGGGATGATAATGATGATGATGAAGATGAAGAAGAAGAAGAAACAAAAACTAATGCATCATAATTATATAAAACAAATAGAAGGATATAAAAAGAGGCATGAGATAGAGACTCACTCCTGAACACACTTTGGAATCCCATTAAAATCCTCAAATGGAAGCCATAATATATATTCAAATGACCTGTAGGGTAAGAAAAGAGAATATATATGTACATATATATATATATGAGATACACTTTTAAAAGAGAGAGTCCTGACACTAAATTATGAGACAAGAACCCGCCAAAGATGGCACCAATATTGGGCATGCAGACTACACTTAAGAATTGTTTGTTTCCCCAGTGAGACTTCCTTGGAGGAAACTAAAAATTTTCATTTGCAAGTGGTTATCAATTATAGATTGATTCAGTTTTGAAGAGAGGCCGTGAGGTGCTGAGAAAAAGAAGTACATTATTTTGTGTTGGAGTGAAATGTTCTGTAAATGCCTGTTAGGTCCATTTGGTTTATAAGGTTAGTCAGCTCATTTTTATGTTTAGTTTAGTGCAGGTGACTTATCTATTGGCAATCGTCTTCCACTCTTAGTGTGTTAGGTTCAGTATGTGATTTAAGCTATAGTAGTTTTTCTTTATGAATTTGGATGTTCTTGTGTTTGGTGCATAGATGTTAAGAATTGAAATACCGTTTTGGTAGACGTTTTTCCTTTATGAGTATATAGTGTCCTTCCCTATCTGTTCTGATTACGTTTGGTTTAATGTTTATTTTATCAGATATTAAAATAGCTACACTACCTTGCTTCCTATGTTGATTTACTTAGAATATCTTGTTCCATCTTTTCACCCTGAGGTGATGTCTCTCCTGGGTGTTGAGGTGTGTTTCTTAGATGCAGTGGAAGAATGGATTCTGTTTTCATATCCATTCTGTTAGGCTGTGTCTTTTTATTGGGGAATTGAGACTAATAATATTTAGAAAGGTAAATAAGCAGTGTTTGGTAATTCCTGTTATTTTGTTGTTGTTGTTGTGGTGGTGGTGGTGGTGGTGATGGTGGTGGTATGTGTGTGATTTCTTGTGTTTTCTTAGGTGTGGTTAACCTCTAAAGCTTGGAGTTTTCTTTATAGTGCTTTCTGGAGGGTTGGATTTGTAGATAGATGCTTCCTAAATTTGTTTTATCAGGGAATGTCTCATTTTTTACAGTGAATGAAGTTTTTCTGGGTATAATAGTCTGGCCTGCTATCTGTGATCTCTTAAGGGAATTTAGAGCATCTGTCTAGGCCCTTCTGGCTTTTAGAGTCTGCATGGAGAAGTCAGGTGCTATTCTCATAGGTATGCTTTTATATGCTTATCTTTTCCCTTGTAGCTTTTAATATTCTTTCTATGTTCTTTACATTTAGGGTTTTGATTATTATGGACAAAAGAGAATTTATTTTCTGGTACAGTCTAATTGGCATCCTGTATGCTTTTTGTACCTTTGCAGGCATTTTCTTCTTTAGATTATGACTTTTTAAAATGATTTTGTTGAAAATATTTTCTCTGCCTTTGACCTGGATTTCTTGTCATTCTTCTTTTTCTATTATTCTTAGATTTAGTTTTTTCATAGTATTTCAGGACCCCATATATTTTGTGGCAAGAGCTTTTTAGACATTTTTTGACTGATGTATCAATTTCTTTAATACCTGAGATTCGCCCTTGTATTTCTTATATTATGTGGGTAAAGGGTGCCTCTGAATTCCCTTTCAAGCTCCAAAGTACTTCATTGCTAGGTTTACTTCAGGTTAGGTTTTCTTTATTGGTTCTATTTTAACTTTCATGTCTTAAGCTATTGGATTCATTTCCTTCCACTGTTTGTATGTGTTTCCATAGATTTCTTTGAATAGTTTATTAATCTTCCCTTTAAGATCTCTATCATAGTCCTAAAGACTATTTAAAGTCTTGCCTTGTGGTTTAGCTATGTTACAATACACAGGGCCTGCTGTAGTAGCATTTCAAGGCTCTAGTGGAGACATATTATGCTGATTACTACTGATTTTATTTTTATACAGGTGCCTAGGCATCTGGGTTTGGTGGTGGTGGTGGTGGTGGTAGTGGAAGTGTATGTGTGTGTTTCTGTTTTTTTGCTTTTGCTGGCCTACTTTCTCAGGATTCCAGTGTATACTAAAGGGAAGCTGAGACATCCAGCTTTGTGGAATGAGCAATTACTGGATTCTTGGACTTTTCATTCACATTTGGTCATTGCGGGATTAGCTGGACAGCAGTCTGTAAGTCATTTGAATACATCTTTTGTAGGCATAAAGTTATTGTGTAATTTAAATGTTGATTTGTGTACTCCCTGTATCTGGTTGCAATCCTTGTTCTGAGAATCGCCTGTCTCAATGTTGTGTAAACACTGCTCCCCAGTTGTCTCCTGATATGCCAATAAAGCAGCTTACAGGCAATCCCTGAGCATGGGAGAGAATAGGGCTGGACTTCCTGCCAGCCAAGGGAGGAGGAATTAGAGGCGGTAGCCATGGGAGAGATCCAAGACATATCTGGAGAAGGAGCTAGATCAAGAAAGCTACAAAATGCAAGTATCTCTGGGAAGAAACCAGATTAGTTTAGAGGTTAAAGAATAGAGTAACAACTGCTCAGTTATTGTGTTGTGAAGCTTATTATTAAACAAATATAAAAGAGTACCAATTATTTGTCTGAGAGCTGGATTAAGAGAGAAACCAAGAGATACACACAATTTTATAAAAATAACAATCATCTATCTATCTATCTATCTATTTTTTTAGAGATTCAATCTGTAAGTTTTGTTATTTTAGAGCAGTGGTTCTCAACCTTCTTAATGTTTTCACCGTTTAATGCAGTTTCTCTTGTTATGATGAACACCCCCCCCAACTTATTTTATTTCTACTTCATAACTGTAATTTTCTGGTGGTTGTAGGTGACCTCTGTGAAAGGGTCATTTGACTCCCATAGGGGTCATAACTCACTGGTTGAGAACCATTCGTAAAGAACCCCGAAGAAGGAATTCTGCAAGTTTTAACAGTGTGTTGATTATGTTCTTTATGTCATACATGTTCTTTCTTGGCTTTGTTTGGCTTTGGGCTTTTTTGATATATTAATTTCTAAAGGAAGTATGTTAAACTCTTCTACCCTATGAAATAAGCATATTTTAAAGATGTATGTATTACATTTGAATGGTTTTAATCTTTTGATAGCTACTCCTCTTTCACTGTGGGATGTCCCTCTTGTATCCTTATTAGGTATTTCTTCCTTTCAATATTGTTTTCCTGTGATAGTATTAGCATACAAACTTTAACTGTGTTGCTAATAATTTTACTTTTATTACCTTATTCTCAATCTTTCTATATAATTCTCTTTTACATCTATCTCTCCAAGCATAATTGAGTTTTGTTTATTAAGTGTGATGTCTTGGTGAATAAATACTAACATAATGCTTCAAAGTTTTTATTTTTCTAATTTTGAGACCTAGTCTTTTAATGTAGCCAAGATAGCCTTGAACTCATAACCTTTCTGCCTCAGTCTAGGTCAGGGTTTGCAGATGTGCATCAATACAACCTCAAAAATATTATCTCTTTCAAAACCCACTCCTATGTCTGTATGGTTTTTAGATTGCTACAGATTTCTTTGTAGAGTATTTTCTCCTGAGCTTTCGTGACTGATAGCATTTTGTGTATTCCCTTTGGGTTCCTGTGCAGTTTCAGAAGATGTGCCTTATATCGCAGGTACTTGGTGATATTTGAAGACCCAACAAAGTCCCTATCTTTCTTTCTGAATGTCATTCAAAGTGAACCACCTGCGGGTGACTTTGATAAGTAAATGTCTCTGAAATAGAGGGAAACTCTCCCTCCTTCTTTCTCTCTGTCCCTTTCTTTCTCTGGCCTTTCTTTCTCTTTCTTTCTTTCTTTCTTTCTTTCTTTCTTTCTTTCTTTCTTTCTTTCTTTCTTTCTTCCTCTACCCTTGTTTGAAAAGGTTTGTTGCTTTTAAGATGATATCTTTCATGTATCCCAAACTGGCCATAAGCACTGGATCCCTTGCCCCAGCCTTTTCAACTGGGATTCTGAGTGAGCACCAACAGCCTTTATTCTTGATCAAAACTGTTCATGAAGAAGATATGGCACTGGGGAGATGGTTCTATGGGTAAAAGTGGTTGCCCCCTAGATCCTATATGTCAGACAGGAAGCAAATTCCTAGAATTGTCCTCTGATAGAGACACACACACACACACACACACACACACACACACACACACACACACACACGTAAAATACACAGATTAGAATATTTGTGAAAAATGAATGAGAAAAAGGAAAATATCAGATATGTTCATTTTATTACAGAAGATGACTTGATTTTCTTAAATGAGAGCCCTTTTTAGTTACTGAATTTTTATGTAGAATAACAGGACCAAGGCTGATTTTATTCTTACTCAACACTCTGCTATGTGACATCATATCTCAATGAGGTGAAATATGGTAGTCAGTAATTCCTGAGCGTTTTACTCTTTCCGATATTCATTTAATGAGTTTATGACTTCGTTCTTAATGACTTCAGCAGTCGATGTTATTTGATCCCATGTAAAAAGATGTATTTAATTAATGCCAGCTCTTAAAGCTTCATGAGGAAGCACTTTCCTGATTTATAATATACTCCATTATGGGTACCACCCATGTAGTCTGCAGGTCTAGGGGGATGGGGAGGTTATGGAGCAGAGTCATTCAGCAGGCTGGAGCAAGCAGAGCCAGGCAGCAGCTTGCTTTGTAGTAAGCTCCCAGGTGGAACGCAGGAGGAAGATGCAGGAAATCTCAGTGTTGTGAGACTGTAACCAGTTCTCCCCAAGCATACAAGGGAAGTGAGAGCAGGGCATAGACACTGGACTTACCTTGTGTAGTGAGCGGAAGTCATGATTAGGATGCTGGAACCACCTAAGACTTCATTAGCCATCCTATTAATGTTTTTTTAAAAAGGTGCTTTTAAAAAACCCTGAGTATTGTGGTTCATGCCTGTAGTCTTAGCACTCGAAAGGTTAAGACAGAAAGACAATCATGAGTTCCAGGATACCAAGAGTCAGGTAGAAATCTAACATTGTGAGGTATCCTTAGTCTCTATCGTGCATGATTCCTTCTAGTCCTTTGTTAACTATCTCTCCCCCCCCATCTCTCACCCCCCCCACTTCCCGTGGCCTCCAATGGTACTTGCATACACAGAGCATACATGGTCACAGACAAAGACCCTTAACCATGAGCTCTGACTGTCAGGACAGGCAGTCTGGTAAGCGACTAATGGGCCTTAGGGTGGCTAGTCTGGACAAAGGAGTGACTCATATTCCAAACAGGATGAATAGGGTAGGAATAGATTTCAGCAGATATCCACAGGGTACACAAATTAAAGACTTGGTGATTATTTAATTCAAGATTTTCTTTTCATGTAATGGTTTTAGATTGGTTGACTCAAGGTACTGGATGTTGTGTAACCCAAAGCTACAAATAAAAGGAGGGCTATGTCACTGTGTCTTCATCACAATATTCACAAATATCAATTCTCATGCATGTAAAGTCTATTATTTAGATGTATCTTAAATTAGTTTATTTCCATCATGATGCCTGTTTTTTATCAGAAAAAAAAAAAAGTCAATGATAGTTGTGTGGGAGTGCCTGAAACAAATATTAGCTGACTGGCTATTTCTTCATTTCTGTCTCTAAAATGGGATTATGAAATATAGCACCTTTTCTTTCTGTTGCTAAGGCTACACACATCTAAAGGTCCAAAATAGCCATTGACATTTCACTGAGGCAAGTAGCTTCTCAGAGGGGAGATTTGGGGCCCAGAAAGGGAGAGCTGAGGTTAATAGTGGACACAGATTTGTGCATTTTAATTACTGGCAAATCCAAATTAGATTCTGAGA
>NW_026131406.1:0-39074 GCF_903995435.1 Acomys russatus | reverse complement strand
GGAGCAAGCCAAAAGACTAGATCTTCAGTGGCACATGAAGCGAGAGAGAGAGAGAGAGAGAGAGAGAGAGAGAGAGAGAGAGAGAGAGAGACAGCCAGGCACATACTAAGAGTGTGATGATTCCATTTACTCTCAAAGTCATCACCCAGTAACACACTTCCCCTAGCAAGGCTACAAGCAGTACACCAGCTGGGAAACAAGTGCTCGAATGGCCAAAACGATGGGAGACATTTTGCATTTAAACCACCAAAACATTTCAGAATATGACACACACAAAAATAATGATAATTTTAATCCATTTGAATATACTGAAATTAAAATTATATTTTAAAAATCCACCATGAACAAGAGGAAAAAGCAAGCCAATGACTGGAAAATATATTTGTTGTGAATGCAACTGACAATATTTTAGTTCCTAGAATGTGTGAGGCATTTCAACACTTCTCTTTGGAGGGCATTTGGCATTGTCTACTAAAGTTGAAGATATTCATATCAATAGTTAGGAATTCTATTTTGGTCCCTCCCTCTAGAGAGCCCTGACACATGGATGTAGGCAAGAATATCCCATGAAGCTCTGTTTGTCATGGGCGTAGAACTGGAACCTTCCTCAGAGAATGGATAAGTAAGTAATAAAAAAAATTATGCAGAAGAAAACTACACAATAGGTATAAATTGAAAGCCTGCGCACCAAAATATGCAGCCATTTATGGATGTAAAAACATTTATTAAACTAGAGAAGCATGCACTGGAATAAAAAGCATACAGCTCATGAATAAAAGAAAGGGACAAATCACTAACTCTGGCAAAAAAAATCTTGATTTGGGGGGGGCTAAAGGGGACACCCAAGGGGCTCCTGTCATTTGCCTTATAATCAGCTGCGGGTCTAAGCCATTGCAAGAGGTGCACACCTGTAGTCTTAGCACTGAGGAGACTGAGGGGAGAGGGTCACAAGTCCATGGACAGCCTGGGTTACACAGTGAGATCCTGTTTTCGAAAGACAAATAAGAAAAACATTCTCTGCACATAAAGCTGTAAATACTAAATTGAAAATTGGAAATGTAAGAGGAGAAGAAAACAGAAGTAGGGGCTGGGGGGGCTGGCTCATTCAATAAAGAGCTTGCCAGGGTAACAAGGACCGAGTTCAGACCCCAGCACCCATATAAAACACCAGGTGGACAAGGCATGTCTGTAATCTTAGCGCTGGAGAAGCAGAGGCGGGTGGATCCCTGGACTTTTCTGGACACCCAGTCTAGCTTAATTGTTGAGGTCCTGATTCAGCAATTAAGGCAGAGAACAGCTGAGAAAGACACTGGACATCAACCTCTGGCCTCCATATGCATGTACAAATGTGGACAAGTGCATCTGCATGTATACGCAAAACACACACACACACACACACACACACACACACACACACACACACAAATGGACAGTACCCTCTGCCATCCACAGAGCAAGATGCATTCAAACACCAGAACGTTTTTTTAAGTGTTTAAGCTATGCTCTCAATTCTAGGAGGAAACAATGCATGCGGGGCATGGTCCTGCGTGGACTCAGAAGTTACATAACCAGGGTTTCCAGCATCCATTGTTTCCCCTCTTCTCCTGGAGGAAGGAATTTAAATCAACAGCTGACTCTATCTTGGACCACTCAGCTAGGTGCCATACAGGTGACAAAAATGAATGCAATGCCTTACCTTCGGGGTGTGTTTCTCAGTCCATGTGGCAGGGGAACTGTTCTAGCTTGCTGCTGTTGTTATAAAACATTCTATACAAAACAAAACACCCTAGGGCGCCATCCAAGATGGTGGCGAGCAGTGTGGACCATGTTTAGAAGCTCCAGTAAATGATTCAGAGAATTGCATGGAATTCTGAACCAGGAACACCGAGGTCCCCACACCATTGCAGCAGGAGTGCTCCATGGTCCGAAGAGGCCAGGGTGCAGAGGACCTGCGTGTCCCTGCACACGGGAGGAGTGCGGATTTTCTCGGACTGGAGTGGCAGCAGCGGCAGTGGCGGCAGCTGGGGTTTGCAGCTGGGAGTCCTCTGGGTGGAGGCGATTGGTGTGGTGGCCGGTGGGAGTTGCTGCAGGAGAGGGGACTCTGGGCAAGATTTGGACCACGCTGCAAGGTTTGGGCCCTGTGACTCAAGCTCAGTTTGGTGCATGGCTCATGCCCTAAAACCCAAACTGGACTCAGCACACAGTTCGGCCCCTGAGACCAAAGCTCAGCTCAGTGCACAGTTTGGCCCCTGAGACTCTACTGAGCTCAGTGCTCAGTTTCAGCCCAGAGTCCCTAGCTGGACTAGGGGGAAGGTTGGGCCCAGAGACCCTAGCTGAGCTTTGTGAGCAGTCCTGGCCCTGAGACTCTGGCTGGACTCAGAGCACAGTTTGGGCCCAGAATCTCTGGCTGAATTTGGCACATGGTTTGGGCCTAGAGACCCTAGCTGAGCTTTGTGAGCAGTCCTGGCCCGGAGACTCTGGCTGGACTCAGAGCACAGTTTGGGCCCAGAATCTCTGGCTGAATTTGGCACATGGTTTGGGCTCAGAGTCTCTGGCTGAGCTTGGCGGGCAGTTCAAGCCCTGAGACTCTAGCTGAGCTCATGTGTGCTTTGGGTACATAGTCCCTAGCTGAGCTTGGCGCACAGTCCCTAAGAGACCACAGATGCCAGGCCAGACTACTTTACCCAGCAAAACTATCAATAACCATTGATGGAGAAAACAAAATATTCCATGACAAAAACAAATTCAAACAGTACCTATCCACTAATCCAGCTTTACAGAAGGTACTGGAAGGAAAAGTCCACCCCAAAGGGACAAGCTACAACCAAAACTACATAGGAAGTAGATAACTACACCATGGCAAAAAACACAACCACACAAACGCTCTACTGGAACCAACATCAAAATTAAGACTCTTAACAGTCACTGGTCATTAATATCTCTCAACATCAATGGTCTCAATTCTCCAATAAAAAGACATAGACTAACTGAATGGATACATAAACAAGATCCAACATTCTTCTGCATACAAGAAATACACCTCACCCATAAAGATAGACATTATCTCAGGGTAAAAGGCTAGAAAAAAATATTCCAAGCAAATTGTCACAAGAAGTACGCAGGCATAGCCATTTTAATATCTAAGAAAATAGACTTTCAACCAAAATTAATCAAAAGGGATGAGGAAGGACACTTCATACTCCTCAAAGGTAAAGTCAACCAAGATGACATCACAATTCTGAACATCTATGCTCCCAATACAAGGGCACCCACATTTGTAAAAGATCTATTAACGAAGCTTAAACCACACATCCATCCCCACACAATAATAGTGGGAGACTTCAACACCCCACTCTCACTGAAGGATAGGTCATTGAAACAGAAACTAAGCTGAGAAATAACATCATTAACCAGCGCCATTAATCAAATGGATCTAACAGATATCTACAGAACCTTTCACCCAAACAAAAAGAAATATACCTTCTTCTCTGTACCTATGGAGCCTTCTCCAAAATTGATCACATAGTAGGTCACAAAGCAAGCCTCAACAGATACAAGAGGGTTGAAATAATACCTTGTATCCTATCAGATCACCATGATCTTAGGCTGCACTTCAGCAACAACAGAAATAACAAAAAGCCTACACATACGTGGAAACTAAACAACTCTGCTTAATGACACCTGGGCACGGGAGAAATAAAGAAACAAATTAAGAACTTCCTGAAATTCAATGAAAATGAAAAAAACATCATACCCAAATTTGTGGGATACATTCAAAGCAGTGCTAAGAGGAAAATTCATAGCACTAAGTGCCTTTAAAAAGAAATTGGAAACATCCCACATAAGCAAATTAATGACACAGCTGGAAGCTCTAAAAAAAAAAAAAAAAGAAGTAGAAACACCCAAGAGGAGTAGACTTCTGGAAATAATCAAACTCAGGGCTGAAATTAATAAATTAGAAACAAAGGAAACAGTCCAAACACTCAACAAAACCAAGAGCTGGTTCTTTGAGAAAATCAACAAGATAGACAAACCGTTAGCCAAACTAACTAAAAGGCAGAGAGATTGTATCCAAATCAACAAAATCAGAAATGAAACAGGAGACATAACAACAGAAACTCAAGAAATACAAAGAATCATAATATCCTACTTTGAAAGCATATATGCCACAAAATTTGAAAATCTAAGGGAAATGGATGATTTTCTTGATCAATTTCACTTGCCAAAACTGAATGAAGAACAGATAAACAAGCTAAATAGTCCCACTTCTGCTATAGAAATAGAAGCAATCACTGATAGTCTCCCAACCAAAAAAAAGCCCAGGGGCAGATGGTTTCAGTGCAGAATTCTACCAGACCTTTAAGGATGTGCTAATACCAATACTCTTCAAACTACTCAAAAAGATAGAAATGGATGGAACATTACCAAATTCATTCTATGAGGCCATAGTCACATTGATACTAAACCTCACAAAGACCCAACAAACAAAGAGAATTTCAGACCAATTTCTCTTATGAACACTGATGCGAAAATACTAAATAAAATACTTGCAAAATGAATACAAGAACACATCAAAGATATCATTCACCATGACCAGGTTGGCTTCATTCCAGGCATGCAGGGATGGTTTAATATACAGAAATCTATCAATGTAGTCCACCATATAAACAAACTGAAAATAAAAAACCACATGATCATCTCCTTAGATCCAGAGAAAGCATTTGATAAAATTCAACACCCATTCATGTTTAAAGTTCTGGAGAGATCAGGGATACAAGGCGCATATCTCAACATAATAAAGGCTATATACAGCATGCCAATAGCCAAAATCAAATTAAATGGAGAGATACTCAAGGAAATTCCTCTAAAATTGGGAACAAGGCAAGGCTGCCCACTCTCTCCATACTCTTCAATATAGTACTGGAAGTTCTAGCCAGAGTAATAAGACAACAAAAGGAGATCAAAGGTATCCAAATGGGAAAGGAGGAAGTCAAATTATCCCTGTTTGCAGAAGATATGATAGTGTACATAAGTGACCCCAAAATTCCACCAGAGAACTCCTAAAGCTGATAAACACCTTCAGCAAATTGGCTGGATAAAAAATTAACTCAAAAAAGTCAGTAGCCTTCCTACATATAAGGAACAGTCATGCAGAGAAAGAAATTAGGAAAACTACACCCTTCATATTAGTCACAAGCAGTATAAAACATATAGGAATTACTCTAACCAAGCAAGTGAAGGACTTGTTTGAAAAAATTTCAAAACTCTGAAGAAAGAGATTGAAGATTACATGAGAAGATGGAATGATCTTCCTTGCTCATGGATTGGGAGAATTAACATAGTAAAAATGGCATCCTACCAAAAGCAATCTACAGATTCAATGCAATCCCTATCAAAATACCCACACAATTTTTAAGGACATTGAAAGTTCAATTCTGAACTTCATATAGAAAAACAAAAAACCCAGAAGAGCTAAAACAATCTTGTACAATAAAAGATTTTCTGGAGGAATATCCATACCTGATCTCAAGCTGTACTATAAAGCAACAGTAATTAAAACAGCATGGTACTGGCACAGCAACAGACTGGTTGATCAGTGGAATCAAATCAAAGACCCAGATATGAATCCACACACATATGGTCCCTTGATTTTTGACAAAGAATCCAAATCTATTCAATGGAAAAAGGATAGCATCTTCAACAAATGGTGCTTGCCTACCTGGATGTCTACATGTAGAAAAATACAATTGGACCCATATTTGTCACCATGCACAAAACTCAATGGATCAATGACCTCAAAATAAAACCAGAGACATTATGTCAGTTAGAAGAAAAAGTGGGGAAGAGACTGGAACACATTGGCACAGGAGACAACTTTCTGAACAGAACACCAACAGCCCATGCCTTAAGGTCAACAATTAATAAATGGGACCTCATGAGGTTGAGAAGCTTTTGTAAGGCAGGAGACACTATCAACAGAACAAAGCAGCAGCCTACAGACTAGGAAAAGATCTTCACCAACCCTACATCTGACAAAGGTCTAATATCCAAAATATATAAAGAACTCAAGAAATTAAACACCACCAAACCAAATAACCCAATTGAGAAATGGGGCTCAGAATTAAACAGAAAATTTTCAACAGAGGAGTATCAAATGGCTGAGAAACACTTAAAGTAATGCTCAACCTCCTAACCTCCTTAGTCATCAGGGAAATACAAATCAAAACAACTCTGAGATTCCATCTTACACCCACCAGAATGGCTAAGATCAAAAACTCAAGTGACACCACATGCTGGCGAGGATGTGGGGAGAGAGGAACACTCCTTCAATGCTGGTGGGAATGCAAACTAGTATAGCCACCTTGGAAATCTATCTGGCACTATATCAGAAAATTGGGAATAGGGCTTCCTCAAGACCCAGAAATTCCTTTCCTTGGAATATACCCAGAAGATGCTCCAGCACACAACAAGAACATTTGCTCAACCATGTTCATAGCAGCCTTATTCATAATAGTCAGAACATGGAAACAGCCTAAGTGTCCCTCAGTAGAAGAATGGATAAAGAAACTGTGGTACATATACACTATGGAATATTACTCAGCTATTAAAAACAAGGAATTCCTGAAATTTGTGGACAAATGGATTGAACTAGAAATGATCATAATGAGTGAGTTAACCCAGAAACAGAAGGAGTCAAATGGTATATACTCACTTATATCTGGACACTAGCCCAAGGGATATATCCCATTAAAGTCTTCACTTACCAGGAAAGTGGGACAGAGGGGAGGACATTCTATTGGGACTCTAGGTAAGAGGAGCATGGATGAATGGGGAAGTAGAAGGATCCAGAGGGTCCTAGAAACCTACAAGAAGAACATTATGATGGGCAGATCTGGGCCCTGCTCAAACTATGGCACCAGCCAAGGGCAATACATGCAGTAAACTTCAAACCCCTATCCAGATCTAGCCAATGGACAGGACATTCTCCACAATTGAGTGGAGAGTCGGGTCTGACTTTCACACAATCTCTGGTGCCCCATATTTGACCACATCCCCTGGATGGGGAGACCTGGTGGCACTCAGAGGAAGGATAGCAGGCTACCAAGAAGAGACTTGATACCCTATGAGCATATACAGGGGGAGGAGGTCCCCCCTCAGGCACAGTCATAGGGGAGGGGAGTAAGGGGAAAATGGGAGGGAGGGAGGAATGGGAGGATACAAGGGATGGGATAACCATTGAGATGTAATGTGTATAAATTAATAAAATAAAAAAAACCCCAACTTTGCTAGCAAGGGTTAATTTTGTTTTATATGCCATTGGCTATCCAGAGGAAGCTAGGGCAGATGCTCAGGGAAGGATCCTGGAAGCAGGAACTGAAACAGAGACCAAGGGAAACACAGCTTACTGGCTTGCCTTCGGGCACACATTCAACTGCCTTTCTTACACAGCCTAGGTCCATATACCCATGCATGCTACCCACAGGGGTCTCATTGCTTTTGTGTCAGTTAGCCATCAAGAATTGGTCCCACAGACATGACCACAGGCCAATTTGACAGACGCAGTTTGCTCAACTGAGGGGTCCTCTTTCCAGGTGTTCCAAGTTGACACCCAGGATTATCTACACAAGTCCACCCTTTTGTCAACTTGACCCACAACCATGTCACTGTTGAACTATATCCTCATCCCCAAGGTATCACGTTAATATCACAATAGAAAACACAGAGAGGAACATAAGAGATGCCCCCGAATGCAAGCGAACCTGTAGTGTTAGCAACAGGCAAAGGTTCAGGCCAGCAAACTAAGAACCTACAGCCCCGTGAGCCAATCCCAGCAGCACCTGCCTAAATTAAGGGCTCCTCTGTGTTGGAAGAAGGGGGACTCTCAACTCTCCAAGCACCAAGAGCACCCTCTGTTGTGTTGTCTGATATGACGCCCTATGGTAGTGAGGAGAGGGCAACTTCAAACAAGAATTTGAACTCAGAAGAGGAAGTGGGTCATGTTTCTGTCTCATCTCGTTCATCTTTGGAAAAACTAAATTCATTTGAACCAACCAGGGACTTAACTTCCTTGTAAAGAGGCTAAGATTTTATCATAATATAAAACCAGACACAGATACGATTGAATTTTAACCAGTGTTGTTTTCAGTTTTCCTGGAAACTCTGTGAGGCACCAGTGTCTCCAGACAAATTAGAAATGGAAAAAAAAAAAGGTTCCTAAGTCTCTAGGTCAGCATCCTTCCCTTGGCTCCCTTTTATTTAATGATCAACTCCAACTCTGGGGTAACTCTATTTTGCATGTCCTTAAGGCCAAGAGCAATGGGGTGTCAACCTTGGGGGTTCCCACCACCTCTTGAGCCTTTCTTGTTCAATTTCCCATGGTCAGGAATCTACATTGCCAAAGAGATCCCCGCTGTCTTATCTTCTGGAGCTTAAAGGCAGGAACCTTCTATCCTAGTAGCAACCATGTCACCTGCCTCCCAGGGACAGGGACAGGTGCCCTGACTGTCTCAGTTACATTTTATTCGAAACCGTTTTCAGCCTGGGTCGTGCAATGTGAGCATATGACGCACTGGGGGTGGACGTTTTCAGGGAGATGCTCCAGTGAGGTGGATGGGTGAGACACACCTATAGTCCCATGCACTTGAACACAGCCGGTGGCACTGCTTGTGGGCTGCTAGAAGAAATAAGCCATTGGGATCAGGAGTTGAGAGTTTACAAGCTTGCCCCACCATCTGTGATCAGTCAGATTCCTGGGCCTGTCCCCCCTACCCCTCACCCCCTCCCTGTCCCTTCCCTGCCATAGCTTCCCTGCTGTGCTTGCATCATCCCTCTGGAATCATGAGCCAAAATGAACTCTTTCCTCCTTAAGTTGCTTTTGATCATGGCGTTTTATTGCAGCAACAGAAAAATAAGATGGTAGCGTGGGGGGGATCATTGTCACTTACTTACAAGGACACAGGCCAGAGCATGGCGTCTATAGGGCTTCCCTAGCTATCTCAGATTGACGTAAAAGCTTGCTGATCAGAGTGATGGATATTCTGCATAGGCCTTCATCCATGGAGTTGATGGCTTATTTTAGGCATGACAGGTTGTTGGACGCTAGCATTGAGAGAAGAGATGGAATTCCAGTTACTCAGCCAGCACAGAGATAGCAGATACATTTCTACTCTGATGAACCAAGAAAACAAAACTCCTGCATAACCACCTGCCTTGTTGTGGCTTCCTGAACTCAAATCCCAAGTAGCTCTGAAATGCTGGTTTAGAAGGCTCTTGACCATTTAAAAGTAAAAATAACCCAGGTGGTGGTGGCACACACCTTTAATCCCAGTCCTTGGGAGGCAGAGGCAGACAGACCTATGTGAGTTCAAGGCCAGCCTGGTCTACAGAGAGTTCCAGGACAGCCGGGGCTACCTGGAGAAACCCTGTCACAAAACAAACAAACAAACAAACAAACAACAAAACATGAAAGAATCAAATAAATAAATGTAAAAATTTTTGATAAGAAAATATACACCACCAGACAAGGGCATATTTGTCTTAAGTTAAACTTTCAGATCTGGTGGTTTTGGGAGCAGAATGAAGGAGCCAGAGTTTATTGAACTTTGCACCTTTTAAAATTAGATTTTATATGCACAAAAAAATTCTAAGTGAGGTTTTCCCCCCCTCGAGGACCTATCAAATTTAACTAGTCTTATACTAAAAAGCTAATAAAGTACTCAGTCAATTTAGTTTAAGTCAGTTTTTAGCATACGAGTTAAGGGAAATTCAAATAATGACTTGAAAAAGAAGCATAAAAGGAAAAATACCACAGAATAAAATTGGGCTATAAATAGCTCATGAAAACATGAGTGTTTCAAAGATAGTCCTACAGGGGCAAGGCTGGGATAGATGACAGACAACTGGAGACATTGGCAGATAGGGCATCGGGACAGGGAACTGGTATCAGGTACAGACTCCAAACATGGGACAAAGGTAAGTAAAGATGGCATGCCCCCAGGGTAGGAGGAGATGATGCCGTCTCCACTGATGATATGGATGGCCTGGTAACGGTCCTAACATGTCTCCCCTGGGTTATTTAATCTTCTATGAGGACACATATTGGTTTCATTAACTAGTTGCCATAAGTATTTATAAATTCTGATGTAACAGGCTAACTGGAGACTTTTCTTTTTGTCAGAGAAATGCAGATGTCTCAAACAGATGAAATGGCCACCTCAAAGGTTACATCCTCACTATCCTCAGGAACTGAGTAGTTTGTATCTAAATTTAGCAGTGTTATTCTGAAAGACCCTCCCCCCAAAAAATCTATATACACTCAAGGTTTTTAAATTTTTCTTTGAAGCCACTTTAATGCCCTGCTGTTCCCTCATTAATGACTTAAATACATCTTTGACACGGCAGTCATGCTTTAAATTTTTTAAGAGGGGCCTTTGATATAAAGCTCGAAGAGTTGCCAAATCACTTATAAGTAATTTACAGCGGCTCAAAGAGCTACGGAGATGGTTCTCTTGTTATGATTTCACTCCAGACAGTACAGGGGAAAAGCTCTCTGTTTTTCTTTGGAGGCAGATATTTCCTTTCCTCCTTAACCGACAAAACAAAACAAAACAAAACAAAATGAGTTTGAGGTTAAATAAGTTTATCCTGGGGCTGGAGAAGTGGCTCAGTGGTTTAAAAGCACTGGCTGATCTTGCAGAGGGACCCAAGTTTGACTCCCAGCACCCAAGTGACAGCTCACAACTAAACTGTAAATCACGTTTCAGGGGATCCAATGCCCTCTTCTGGCCTGAAGAGAAATGCAGGCACATGTGTGTGTTGTGTGTGTGTGTGTGTGTGTGTGTGTGTGTGTGTGTGTGTGGTGTGTGTGGTGTGTGTTGTGTGTGTGTGTGTGTGTGTGTGTGTGGTGTGTGTGTGTTGTGGTTGTGTGTTGTGTGTGTGTGTGTGTGTAGGCAACGTACACAAAATAAAAGTAGGAACATCTTTAATGACCAAAAACCTGTCCTTATTCAAAGTACTAGAAATTACATAAGTAGATCCTACCTCTAAGTCTTTCCCTGAAATGACACAGTCTTAGTTTCTCTCTGTAGAGTTTTAAAATGAAATTAGAATCACTATATAAATACATTTCTATCTTAAGCAAACTAATCCCTGTGTGCTCCAGGCATTTGCTAATACCCCTTACTGCCTATGACAACGACCCTTTTGCCTCAGGCTGATCTTTCTGCAGCTTACACACTGGCATCCTTACACAAAGAACAAGGGTGTGGAGTGTGGTCCTTCCCATGGCTTCTTCCCAGCAGTGGAATGGCACATTCCCGGCTTTTGTTCCAACTAGGACATTTAGGGAATAAGCCAATTATTATTACAGCTTTTGACCTGACAGAGAGAATGAGTGGAAATGAACCCGAGAAGACCAAAATGTTCTAAAACCCAACATTTTCTGGTTTTCATACTAAGTAAAATTATGTAGTTTCTAACCAACTTCTTAACTTGGTACTTTCTTCAGTGTAAAACTTTATTTATTTATACAAAAAAAAAAAAAAAAAAGGACTGAGAACCAGCCATGCAAACAACATATCTACCAAAAGAAAACAGCCTGGGTACTAGAACAGCAGAAAAGGATGAATTGTTACCCGCTGGGCACGTGGCTTCCAGCAGTAGTCAGAGTACTTGGGAAGCTGAGGCAGAAGCATTGCCAGTTTCAGAGCAGCCTGCATTACACAGGGAAATTTTGACTCAGAAGGAAGGAAGAAAGGAAGGAAGGAAGGAAAGAAGGAACAAAGGAGATTAAAGCAAAGTACAAGTTATAATGACACATATGTACCAATATACCATGATAAAAACATTTCTTTGTATGCTAACGCTAGAAAGAAAGAAAGAAAAAAGCTAATGAAAGGAAATGTGTTATCCACTCGTTCATGCCCCCGCCCCCCCCCCCCTCGTGCCTCCTGTGTATTCTTACCATTAGGCACATACTCTGGAGGGGCTGTGGCCTACTTAAACGGCCAAGTGATGGAAATCATACCGTCCAACAACCTAGTGTTAAATATGTTGTGCACAGATCTTAAATATCACCAAGATGTGGGAAAACAGGTAGAGAAGAGCAGGGAGTGACTGACATGGTCTAGAGGCGGGTAGGAAACTATCGGAGGACAAGCTGCCTGTCTCAGAGTCCGTGCCGGAGAGTAACAGTAACATTGACATCTGGAGCAGGGTAGCGCTCAGTCAGCATGCGGAGCCCAGTCCCAGAAGCATATAGCACTGGCACTGGGAGTGGGGAAGATGAATCTGGAATTCCAGCACACCCTGGGCTGCACAGCAAGTGTGAGGCCAGCCTTGGCTGAATAGAAGCACATCTCAGAAATAGACAAGTTTGTGAATCTGGGCGGGGGGGGGGGGGGGCGTAGATTAAGGGGAGAACATAATACAGGTGCATCCATGACATTCTTTTTAAAAATGTTATAAGAAAACCATAATAACCGATTTCAGTCAGTGCTCCCCATAGGCACAGGAACATAGTCCACTAAGTCCACTCCTAGGGCCAAGTCCCTAAACAAAACTGACTGCCCACCCCCAGCAACCATCAACTATAGATTTCTCTCCTTAGTTAAGAGTGGGGTTTCCTGAGCCCCCTCTCCCCTCTTCCTGCCTTAGCCTTGGGCAGGCATCATGAGGGTCACCAAAAACTTTGTGAACCCATGAGAACCTAGTGCTGTCATGTCCAGAAGATACAAAGAGCCCTTACTACATAGTCTGTCATGTCCTTCATCTTGGCTCTTTCAGCCTCTTCCTCTATAGAAAAAAAAAAATATCACCATTAATATGCCACACAACTTCTGGTATTTTGTTATACCGCTTGGGCCAGATTAAGAAATGCCTTTAGCAATGGATTGCAGAGAGCCCCTGGGCCGCTCTCCCTATGCCAAGACACAGAGACAAGATGCCATAGGGAGGAAAGAAATGTGTCCTTTGCCCCCATCTGCTAGCTGCGACTTGATCTTGGAGAACAGTGAGAAATGGACTTCCTGTTGTTGAAAAGCTACCCAGCCGTCAGCATTTTGTTATATAGCCCAAATGACCAAGATAGTGGAAGTAGAGTTCCCTGTGAGGTGTTCCGCATGCTCCTCTTGTAGTTTCCCCTCCACTCCCCCAAACCCTAGCATGGGTCTACCCCCCCCCCGGCCCCCACCCCTGCACTTTATCTCCCAGCCATATGAGACACTTCCTGTGAAGTCCAAGATACCTCAGATTGTAAATCTCTGTGTGGCTGCCTCGGTGCCTTGGTTTCTTCTCCAGCACCATGACAGATCACTCTCTCTTTGGCCCCTCAAAGCTCATTTCCTATGTCCGCTTCCTCAGAAAGCCTCTCCAGCGTGCCACCTGAAAGTCAGATGGCTTCCCATATGTGCTCAGCCATGACACAGCACCGGCCACTCCCACACTGTCAAGAGTTGGTTCCGTCATTGCGTGTCGTGAGCGTGTTCTTGTTCCTCCCTGCATGCGTGCTGCTCCTTCTGTCACTACACTTCATTAGATGGCTAATTCTAACTCGAGCACTTGCTGGGATCCAGGGGACACAAGAAGTTTTGCCACTGAGTGAAAATTGTACAAGCCTGAAAGGGGCTTACTGCTGAAGGTAGGAGGCAAAGCGTGCACCAGATGGGAGAGGTTGACTGGCCATTTGCCTTTAACAAAAAGAAAGGCATCCAGCCAGCATATATGAGTGGGATCCTATTAGGAAAGAAAAAATATCTCAGCAGATGCGATTAAATTAATGGTCTTGAAATCACCCCAACCTACCCAAGCCTGCCCTAGGTTCAGTGATGTGTCCCTGTTTGATAAGGTCAAGTGGAGGAAGATAAACACAGGGGAAGGGGGGAAGGCGATGTAAAGATAGAGCCATATATGTGAGGCTCATCTAGGGGCCAATCAGCGTGAAGGATAGGGGTAGCCATTTGGGAGCCAGGAGAGAGGACAAGGATTAACTCGCTCTCAGAACCCTAGAGGCACTTGGGTTTGAGTTGTGGCCTCCAGCACGAGAGGAGATGTATTTCAGATGGATCTAACCGAACTGCGGGCATTTGTTACAGAGACCGCCCACTGCCCTACCCCAAAAGAAAACGCCAGGTGATAGAGACAAAACAATATTTCTGTTCAAAAACTGCCCTAGGTCAAGCGGAGTGTAACAACTTAACACGTGGCCCTGCTCTTCCCTTGCACACACACCGCCTTCCTAGCTGTCCGTCCTCACATAATTGACGTGCACACACAGATGTTGGTAGAGCTCAGTAAACACCAGGTGACAGATTCGTATGATGACGAATCTGATGCCAATACAACCAGAACAAAGTGAAGACGGTTACAGACAGGTGTGCTCTTACTGATTCCGAAAACCGAGGGTGGGGAAATACCTGTGAGAAACAGGAGCGAAGGTCAAAGGCACACTGGCAAGCGCAGCCATGTATCAGCTGCTCTGTGGGGCTGGAGATGTGAGGACTTTGCCACTGCACGTGCCTCCTCTGATGTGTCCATCATGCGTGCAGCAGTCTTCACTGGCCTGTTTGCTTTCTGCTGCTGTAATAAGCAGTACGACCAAACAACTGGCTTATACTTCCAGGTCACTATATCCTAGACGCACTTGCCCCAGAGGTGGTGCCCACATGGTGGGCTGGGCCTTCCCCATCAGCTGTTAATCAGAAGTTAATCAACAGACATGCCTACAGGCCAATCTGACGGAGGCGTTTCCTCATTTGCGGCTCCCTCTTCCCAGGTGACTCTGCTTCGTGTCAGGCTGACACAACTAACTAGAAACTCAGGACAGAAGGGAATAGCAGATGTATTTAATCACTTAGGATTTAGCTTTGAAAAAGGAAAAAAAAATTGTTTACAAAGAAAATGCTCAAGCGAAATTAGGAAAATGCACAGTAGACAATCTAGCCTGGGACTTACAAAGAGGGGCAGATAAAATGAGTGGAAGTTTTCTACCTGTCTGATTTGAACCTCAAGAGCCTGAACCCCTTTCTACTGATTGATAAAGACCTCAACTCATGGAATCGTATGCGAGTACAGGGTTTACAGAACTAAAAAGCAGCAGACAGATCTGTCGTTGAAGCAGTCCTCAGGCTGGTGAGATGGCTCAGTGAACAAACGTGCTGCTGCCAAACTTGGTCACCCAAGTCTGAGCCCCAGGACTCACAAACAGCTGAGGAGAGAAGCACTGCAAAAGGCATCCTCAGACCTCCACATAAGCATTGTGCCTCACAGGCACGTGCTCTCTCCCCTTTCTCTCTCTCCTCTCTCTCTTCCTCTCCCGCTCCCCTCTCTCTCTCCTCCTCTCTCTCTCTCTCTCTCTCCTCTCTCCCCCTCTTTCCCCCGCTCTCGTCTCTATCTCCTCTCTGTCTCTCTGTCTCTGTCTCTCTCTCTCCCTCTCTGTCTCCCTGTCTCTCTGTCTCTCTCCCTCTCCTGTCTCTCTGTCTCTGTCTCTCTGTCTCTGTCTCTCTCTCTCTCTCTCTCACACACACACACACACACACACACACACACACACACACACACAAACACTAAATTAAAACGTGAAAAGAGGTAAAGCAATGGCTGAGGGCTCACCTGCTCCTACACGATATCAGTAGTTTATGATGCCAAGCGTTGTTACACGCTGGGCATGCTATAGGCCCCTTTCAAAGGTTACCCCATTTAATACAACTAGTGTATTAATAAATCAATTTTACAGAGGGAAAAACTGAGATGCAGCGAAACGAAGCAAATTGTCTAAGACTGAATAAGCAGAGAGAGGTAAAGATATGAGACCCAAGCCCGGTAGCCTACGTCCCGAGATCCTGCTCTCAACTACTGTATCTTATTTTACTGACATGAATAATTCACAAGAGCAAATATTATTTTGTGGAATGAATTAATGAAAAGCATGAATTCATCAATTACTTCAGTGTTGCACCATTTTTAAGTGGGAAAAATAATATTTTTTAAACGTTCAGTATACAACATATATAAATGCACCTAGGATAGATTGAAAAATAACAAAGAATCTAAAAAAAATGCTGAATTTTAAAAATTAAATTGTTATCTTTTAAGTGTTAGATTAAAAATTTATCCAATAAAATGTACAAAGATTCTACTGAAAGAATATAGAAAGTCCATAATTGACTGACTATAATACACACACACACACACAAACATGCACACACACAAACACACACACACACATACAAACACACACACACACATACAAACACACGTGTACATGATTTTCACTAAACAAAACTGTTTCCCTCTTTCCAGAGCACACATAGAGATATATTTATTTCATGACCCAATTTTTATCCAGGAAGAGGCGTGACATCTCTGACCAATGGATTCTAGAGGAATGTGGAAAATTTCATTTCTTGCTGAGTTCCCTAGTCCCTCTATTTTGGCTCTAATTCACCAATGTCCTGTTAAGATTCACTTCAGCTTGACACAGGCCATAGTTACCTAAAGAGTGCCCAGCTCAGATTGGCCTGTGGGTATCGATGGGGGAGTGTCATAATTGTTAAGTGATGTGGAAGGGTTTATCCCACTGTGGGCAGCACCATTCCCTAGGCATCGGCCTCTGGGCTGTGCATGAAGCTGGGAACCAGCTAGCAGCTTTCCTCTATTGTTTGTGTTTCAGGCTCCTGCCTTGAGTTTCTGCCTTGACTTCCTTCTATGGTGGACTGTGGCCCAGCAGTGTTAATGGGATAAACCCTTTCCTCTCAAAGATAGCTGAGATAACTGAAGTCCCCAAACAGTGAGGCAGGCAGGATGGAGCTGAAGGCCATAGTGTTGCCGCTGAGGACAGCATCTGTACGGTACAGGTGCTCCCTACAACAGCCTTATTGATGTATGTAAAAAAACAAATTTGGAAAAGTAGAGAAGAAAGCAGATGCTAAGAAACTGAGACACGAATTAGACCTATTAAGAAGGCATGGGGGTGTGATCAGAAGTTCAGGATCCAATTAGATGTAGCGTCTCTGTCAGTTTGTTACACCACATTTAGAAAGATATAGAAAAGGACCAGAGCATGTAAAAATTTAAAACAAAAACTTCAACTGACTCTAATCCTTTATCTGGAAGCTATACACCCTCCTCTAAAGAAGCGAGCATCACTCACTGTATCTAACATTTATTAAACACAGTGTCTGGCATTCAGTTTAGAACTGCCGGCCATCTCAAGAGAAAGAATAAAAAGGCAATTAAGAAAAACAGACCTGAGGTGATCCAGAGCGATGAGGTGCAGGCCTGAAATAACTCTGCTAATAAGCTCAAGAAAATAGAGACAAGGG
Source organism: Acomys russatus (assembly GCF_903995435.1). Lineage (NCBI taxonomy): Eukaryota > Metazoa > Chordata > Mammalia > Rodentia > Muridae > Acomys > Acomys russatus. The sequence goes on along the minus strand of NW_026131406.1, from coordinate 21,756 downwards.
AATCTCACCAGGAAACTCAAGCCGCTGAAAATATGAGCAGGAAGTTAGAATTAAAAGTAACTCCTGAAAATAAGACTATGAAAGCTGATATCATAACAGATTAGAGACAGTTGAAGGAAGGGCTAGCATCATTGAAATTCAGTCAGAAAAAAATATTCAGACTGGAGCATAAAGAAGATGGACATGAGATACAGAAAGGCACATAAAGGATTAAGAGGAATAGATAGAAATAGGAAATGCAGTGAATCTCAGAAAAACATGGCCGCTGCTTCAGAAGAGGAAATTAATTCTCTGAGGCCAATTAAAAATGCCAGCTTCATTACTTATTATATGTATTATTATAAGCTTATGATTGTCAAAGGAGACGCAGCTACTCTGACAGAGACCACTTAACAGAAGCACCCAGAGCAAGAAACAAAGATGCCAGTGTCATGGAAGAAATAAGGATCTGAAATTCTACACAAGTGGAAATATTCTGAACTGAAATACACTTCACAGTGCACAGCTGAAGGATTACTCATTAGTAAACTTTGAATAAAATAAGCATTAAAAGGCAAAAGGACCCAGAAAGCATCCAATATCCCCAAAGATTGAAGCAAACATAAAGACCTTCAGTTACAGGTTGGAAGACTGACTAGCAGAGACACGACACCTCGCTCGGTGAGACACAAGGACTGTACGTGACATCCTGTCACAGACTTACAACTATGGACATTGGCCACAAGGGAAGATAGAATTCTCAGCAAAGTTCTCACAGGAATCCTGAGGAGACTGGCCTTGACATCAGAGCTCACAAGGAAGTGCACCTTGCTACCTAACTCTTACCAAAACTGTTCAAGACAGATTAGTTACCTAAATGGAAAGAAGATAGTAAGAGTGTCATCAAGATCCATCAGGTTTGGGATGTAAAGTAACCTACATATTTCTAGAAGCATACATCAGTAAGCTCCATTGTCTGCAGAAATTCTTTTACAAGGTCCAATAAAGCAAAGCATAGCACTTTGTTCCATGAATCTTGTTTTTGGACACATAAATAGGATAAAAAGCACATGTCATTCATGCAAGCACGCAAAAGAAAGTCCACAGCTGTTTGAGTTCCAAAGGAGAAGAAAAGTTCATCAATGGAGCATTAGAAAAACAAGTTGTAATACAGCGGTATATTGTAAAGAAATTAAAGGCAAATGTAAAATGACGAACCTCATATGCATCATATTTAAGCAAATAAGTTAGACATGAAGCACTCTGTGGCTCCAGTTACAGAACATTCTGGAAAAGGCACCTGTCCATGATAACCATGAATTGGAAAATCAGGAGCAAGATCAGAGGCAACAAGGGGCACTGGGGCTGCTGAGAAGGGACCCTTTGTGCAGGTCTCCATCTTAGTGATGATTGGATGAACATACAAATGTTTAAACATTTATCAAACTGTCTACTTAAAAGGAGTGTTTACATACATTGCATGACACATTTGTATATAATGGAACAATACAAGCAGGTATATGCATAACAAACATACATGCCTATGCCCATAGAATACACATGTGCAGTATATATGATACACACATAACAATATATAGTAAGCAAATGCGTGTAGGCCATAATGCATATTTATTTATAACAAACATATCCATTTATGTAGATAATGTGCACATGCACGTATGTATTGCATACATGCATGCATATGTATAATTCACACATGTATGTGTAAGATAATATGCATGTGTATGCATAAATATCTATATGTAACATGAATGTATACATAAAACAATGTGTTTAATGTACACATTGCATATATGTTTACATATGTGTAATATATGCATGGACATATGTCGAGGAATGATACACACGCATGTGTACATATAATACACATACATATATATTGTAACAACAAACATGAAGAAAAGGAAGCAAAATGAAATGTATTTGAGGGCATAAGTTAATAAAATCTCCAGTAATAACAAAGCAATAAACCTACCAGGAGAGTGAAAATGGCATATCGTCAAAGGTAGATAATCTGAGTATAAGAAGAATAGCAACTGAAGCATAAATACATATATAAGGTCTTAAAGCAATTTAAAGAATAAAATGAAACTATGATCAAATTTGATACAGAAAATAGAGCTGAAAATTACGTTTTGTAAAAAAATACAGCTTCCCCAAAGGAGAGACTTGTTTCAACTTTAGAAGAAATGAAATATCTAAACAGACTCATGTCTGTTGAAGTCAGTCAACGAGTAACTGAAAACATCTGACAAAATGATAGTACTAGGCTCAATCAATTCTCCAAAATATTTGAATAAATAGCACACCAACATTAACTTAAAAATTGTACATATAACAGGTAACAAGAGGACGTGTCCATTTCTGTTATGAAGACAGAGTGACCCCAGAAGGGCGCAAAGCAGCAGGACTCGGCAGCCCTTCTCTCATGAGCAGAATGAAAAGACCACAGGAAAAAAACTCCCATCAGCTCACGGAACATTGCAGAAGAGAAGATGAAGACTGTAGTGGACAGGGGACCAGGGCCCTTGCTGGGAGACTGTGTCTCCTAGGAGCATCAGAAGCTACCCCACGGAGTCTCACCAATGTGACTTGAACAAGGGTACAAACCGTGTTGGGGGAAGTGCATGCGACCTAACCCTACACAAGCTACAGGCACCTAAGGAGTGCTGAGAGCCGGAGAAACCTTCTTCCCTGGGAAGAGCCCCCTGATTGGTTACCCAATGCCAAGTGGGCAGAGCTAAAAACATACACACAAGTAACATTATACCCACTGAGCAGGTCTTACTTACGTAGTTAGATAGAACAGCAATTAGAGAAAAAGAGGCTTTGAGTTTGAGAAAGAACAAGGAGAGGGGGATATGGGGAGATTTTGGAGGGAGGAAAGAGGTGAGAGATAATGTAATTACACTAAAATCTCAAAAAAAATTTTTAATATTCACTATCCAACTAATCATCTGGTCACAGTGGCATGACACTGGAAATGAGAGTCTCCTCAATATTTGATAGATATTAATATTTTATATAATTCAGTACACAACAGTAAACAAGGAAGATTCAGCATGAGTTTCTAAGTAGATGTGGAAGAAGTTTCTGACTTCTTTCAACACTGATTTACATTTTTAAAGAATCAATTATTTTTAAATTATGTATGTGTATGTTCACATGCATGTGAGTACAGTCCCCAGGGAGGCCAGAAGAGGGTGTCAGATCCCCTGGGACGGGAGTTACAGGTGTCAATGAACTGCCAGATGTGGGTTCTGGGAATAAAGCACCATGCAGGAGCGGCCAGAACCGAGCCCTCTCTCCAGCCATTGACTAACTTGTCTAAAGAAAAACAAAATAGAGACAGAAACTTGCTTCTTATATTAGGAGTTTCTAGCTAATAATGAAAATTGTTACTATACAACAAACAGCGTAAACTAGGGTAAATTAATTAAAGGTCAAGTTAAGGATAGCACAAGAATTTCTTTATTCAAGAGCATATGAAGTCCTCGCTGATGGAATAAGAAAGAGAGAGAAATAAAAGTGGTGAGAACTGAAAAAAAAAAAAAAAAAACAAAAATCAAAGTGAAACAACATAATTATATCCAATTAATTTTACAGATGAGGGGCCAGCAAGACGGCGCAGCAGGGCAAACTGCTGGCAAGTCAGCCTTCACGACCTGAGTTCCATCTCCAGGACTCACAGGATGGCAGAGGAGAGCAAACTCCTGCCAGCTGTCCTCCGTCCTCCACATGTGTGCTATGGCGTGTGTGGCATCCCTTGCTCTCATAACGAAATATTGTTTTTAACTACAGATCAACTACTAGAATTAATAAGTGAGTTCAACAAACTCTTCGCATGCGAGGCTGATGAAGTCCGAAAATGAATTCGACTTAGAAGCAGCAGAGAGTGCGTTGGCTGTGTATGCGCGTTTGTAAATCTTTGACTCCGTTCTGAAGGAAGGCAGTCACAGGGAGACAAGTGCCCTGAAAAACAACAACACCTGGAAAAGAACATGGAAGAACAAACTATGGCCCATGAGTTCGAACAGCATGGTCCAAACAGGCTGCTCTGAACAGGTGAGGTTGATTGGAGGTGGGCACGGTCACGTGATGTGGTGGTAGTTGAGCTTGCTTTACCCAAAGGCTCATTGGAGGCCACAGGCAGAGTTTGGAGGAAGAGCCTGCATGGATTTATACACTAACTATGGTCTGGGTAGGTTTTTAAAAAATATATATTTATTTATTATTATGCATACAGTGCTGAAAAGGGCATCAGATCGCATTATAGATGGTTGTGAGCCACCATGTGGTTGCTGGGAATTGAACTCATAACCTCTGGAAGAGCAGTCAGTGCTCTTAACCACTGAGCCATCTCTCCAGCCCCCTGGGTAGGTTTTTTGCATGGATTTATACACTAACTATGATCTCGGTAGGTTTGGGAGGAAGAGTCCCTCCCACCCCCCACCCCCCACCCCCCACCCCCCACCCCCGCCCCATATGGATTTATACACTAACTACCAAAAGGCCTAAAGGTCAATGGACACGTGGCTCACAGAGGAAGCCGGGATGAAGAAGGAGATTGTTGGCAGAAGGTGGGAAAAGATGGTTGAGGCACAAGTTCGGATCACACTACCTCTGTTTATACAGAAACAGGGTTTTCAAAGGAAGCGCCCTGTAGAGCTAGTGCTGCAGACTGAAGCCTGTCTCCTTCAGGCTGGCAGTGCAAGGAGGACTTGCTTTTGGTACTACAGGAAGTCAAGCGTTCTTCAGTCAGAAGAAGACCGGCAGCAGAGAATGAACGCGGCTCAGTCTAAAGGGTCCTGCTGTCTTCCACGAGCCAGTGCGAATGACAAGGCCACGGGACACTAGTGATGGGAACAGCAGTCAGTTGTCTTCCTGGTCTATCTTCAGAAGCCAGGGCTAAGAAAGGGGGAGGGGCTTGTGTGCGCATGCGCCTCTGGGTTCATGCCTGTAGAGGACAGAAATCAACCACAGGCGCTATTCCTAGGGGGTCACCCACCTTTCCTTTCTTTGAGACAGAATCTGTCATTTTTACCCGATTAGCCTAGGCTGTCTAGTCAGCATAGCTCTGGGATTAGGAGCATTACAAGCACTCACATTAACCCCTCCCCCCCTTTTTTTTTCTTCTAATGTGGGTTCTGTGGCCAAACCTGAGCCTCCGTGCTTTCACAGGAAGCACACTGGCAACCGAATCATCTCTCTAGCTTTAAGCAAGGGTTTCAAACGCAAGAATTAATGTAGGAAACGCAGGGCGCATCACTGGGAAAGTGGGTCGTGGTTATTAAGCTGATTCACTTGCACGTAAATGCGGTTTAACCCTGAGTGGAGACCCTGGGAAGGTGGGTAAACTACAAGTTATGCTGCCTGAAACCCTCAAGGTCCAGGGTGCTTATATACAGGTGTGTTGCTGAGGACCTGCAAAGGGGCTATTTTGAGAGTAAGGACAGTCTCCTGGAGAGAGAAAAGTCTTCATGGCGGTCTGAAGAAGTCAGGGGGGGGGGGGGGCTCTGACATCCTCAGCCTCAGCCTCAAAGCATCTGAGGCAGCCCAGGGGTACTGAGGCTTAGCACCCTTCTCCTGTGTCCAGAGCAAGGCAGTCTCTCTCCCTCTGGACAACACTTCCTCTGCAGAGAAAAAGATCGCAGCAAACTGCACAAGGGAGGGGCTGCTGCCTCCATCCATTTCTCTCAGGCACTCCTCATTGATTTCCCCGTTACATTATTGTTATAAATTAATAAAGCAAGGCCCACATTCACTTACTTTAAAGGTTTCTCAGCCACTGATTTCCTATTATCCTTCCTGCTACTCAACTTGCTGACGCCTTCAGATAAACGGCCTGCAGTGCAAATGCACGCCAGCCTCTTGGATTCCTATTAAGTGTATAAAAGGTGTGCGATTTGTCTCAACAATGCCATATTCAAACCTCCACCAATTAAGGTTCTAGTGCAGACTCAAATAGGAAAGACATTCCCAATTTCTACTTAAGAGTCTTGCTGCCTAACGAGGGGCTCACGCTTTCAAATTCTAGTGCCATTTGCTTATTTTTCCCTTAATTTCTAAAAAATGTATAAAAGCATTTGTTTTTATAGATATGTAGAAATATGTTGTCTTATTACCCCGCATTATTATTTTTAGTGTGTATGTATATATAATTTTTGTGTGTTTGAGCGCATGCCATACATGTGCAGGTGCCCAAGGCAGCCAGAAGAGGGCAGCAAAGCCCTAGAGCTGGAATTAGTTACAGGTGGCCGTGAGCCATCTGACAAGGTGCTGGGAACTAAACTCTGGTCTTCTGGAAGCGCTGCAAACGCTCTTAGATGCTGAAACATCTCTTCAAGACACACACACACATCACCTGATACCATGCCAGGCACATAGTAGGGACTTTGCAAATGCTTCCTGAATGACTGACTTAGCCAACATTGCTATGACTGTCTCCAACAACCAGCCGAAAGACGGCTCCACTCTCACAATAACACCTCGTTTATTTATCTGGCTGCTATTGTCGTCATATGTTTTTGGTGAGCCTGCTAAAATGAAAATTATAGGCTTATATTTGTGCCATTTCTTAGGGCTAATTGGTAGTTCTTTGTTTTCATGGCCCTTTGATACATTAATAAATTTCAATACACATAGAGGCCTTTAATTCTTGCATTTATCCACTCAAAATATTTATTAAGTTTTCTAACTGTAGGCTAGGACACATGAACAATTTCACAATGCTTACTTATAAAGATTAAAGTCACCTCGGCCCTCTGCAATAGCCTCGTACACAGAAACTAGCTGTGTGTGTGTGTGTGTGTGTGTGTGTGTGTGTGTGTGTGTGTGTGTGTTTGCATGTACACTTGTCCACATATACACATGTATGTACACATGAAGACTGGAAGACAACACTTGGTATCATTCCTCAAATGCCATCTGCCGTGGCTTTTGAGATGAGGTCTCTCACTGGCCTGAAACTCACCAAGAAGTCTGGGCTGCCTGGCCAGTGAACCCTCAGGGTCCACCTGCCTGTACCTCCACAGTAATGAGATCAATATCACTAATTATTATGCCCTGATTTTTTTTTTTTTTTGAGACAGGATCTCTCTGTGTAGCCTTGGCTGTCCTGGACTCACTTTGTTGACCAGGCTGGCCTCAAACTCACATCGATCCGCCTGCCTCTGCCTCCCGAGTGCTGGGATTAAAGGCGTGTGCCACCACACCCGGTGCCCTGCTTCTTTTTCAAATGTGGTTTCTGGGCCTTGAACTCACATCTCCATGCTTGCTAGGCAAGCACTTTCCTGGCTGAGTTCTCTCTCCAGCCATGACAACCGGCTCATAGCACTGCCTCAGTGCAGCCCACACAGAACAGGAAGCTCCCAGGGGAGCTGGGAAAGTTTCACCTCTCATGAGACTTTTGAGGAGAGTTTTTCTGGCCAAATTAACTCCTGCCTAATGAGAGGCATGGAAGATTCTGGATAAAAACAGAAACGTGCAAGTTTGGGAAGCAAATGCTAGTTATTTGTCTTTCAAGACCTTATTTTAGAGGGGTTTGAGTAAAGGAATCAACAGAAAAAGGAATTCTCTCTCTCTCTCTCTCTCTCTCTCTCTCTCTCTCTCTCTCTCTCCTCTCTCTCTCTCTCTGTCTCTCTCTCTCACACACACACACACAGACACACACACACAGAGACACACACACGCATACACACACACAGACACACACACGCATACACACACACAGACACATACACACACACACACACACACACACACACACACACACACACACACTGGATAGGTTCTCTTATTTAAATGGCACATCTGATAGTCCAGCGACATCAAACAAGACACTATGACCAGCTATTGATTAATCTAGAGAAGGGACAAGAGGGACACTGGAGGACGCACGCAACTGTCTTAAATGATGGACGAATCCCAAACTTGTCGGGGAGGCTGGCCATCTAGAGATTCAGTTGCAAGCTGGTGCTGCAGTCCTTAATTGCAACCACAGCCCAACATTCAGAAACGCAGGCGGTGTTTCAGAGGAACAGCCCAGAGACAGACATCCTGGAACTGCCTGTCTTTCCGCTAGTGGCCTCTACCTAGTTGGATGAGGTCCAGACCCAGAATGTTAAGTAATGGACTTTACTTAACATCTACTGACTTAAATGTCAATTACACCTACAGAGTATCTTCAGGGGGCAGGGACATCTGACTAATTGCCTGGGCATCTTAGCCTGGCCAGGTTGTCCCACAGAATCGGCCATTAAAGTCACCCTGTCTCAGAAGGAAAGACTCCCAAAGTGTCACAAACATCTAGGTTACTCAACATCACAGGCCTGGAGTTTTTCAGAAATGAAAAATTCTTTTGTTTGCTTGCTTATTTGGTTTGGGTTTGTTGTAGTCGATTGTGTGTGTTTTTCAAATGTAGTTTCCTATGGCCCAGGCTGGTGCGATTCTTGACTCCTATGTGGTCTGGGATGATTCCCAATCTCTGACCCTCCATTCTCCTCCTCCTAAGTGCTGAGGCAACTGGCATGCATCTCCATGCTAAGTGTGAGTGTGTGTGTGTGTGTGTGTGTGTGTGTGTGTGTGTGTGTGTGTGTGTGTGTGTGTGCAGAGGCTGGAGGCTGGCATCAGGTGTCTTTCTTAGCTGCCAAAGATCTTATTTTTGAGATAACATCTCTTACTGAACCTAGAGCTCAGCAGTTCGGTTAGCCTGGCCACCAGCGAGCACAAGGATCCCCATACTGCACCAGCTTTCTGTGCAGGTGCTGGGCTTAAGAACCCAGATAGCCTAGCTGTGTGGAAGGCAACCCCGCTGACTGAGCCATCTCCCCAGCTTCCTTTTCTTTTTCTTTTGATACAGGGAGGGTCTCACAATATAGTCCAGGCTGTCTGGGGATTCACAATCCTCCTGCCTCAGCGTTAGAATGCTAGTGTGTTCGTATTATAGGCTACACCACTCTACCAGGCTCTGAAATGCAATTCTGTGAACTCCTCGCTGACCTGAGTCACCCTGAGTGTAGGATCTGACAATGTTCCTTCCTCTGTCTCTTCAGCTCTCTCTTAAACCTCTTCAGTCTCTTCCTTCCTCCTTCCTTCCTTCCTTCCTTCCTTCCTTTTTTGTTGGTTGTTGCCACTGTAGTTGTTGCTGTTGTAGGGACCGGGTTTCACTCTATAGCCCAGGCTGCCCCTGGATTTACAGCACCCCTTCTTTCTTGGCCTCACAAGTGCTGGGGTGACAAGCCCCAGCCACCCACCATGCCCAGTGCCTTGAGGTATTTCTGGTGCATGCCTCAGAGTGTGACCATTAGGGTATGCACTTTTGAGGCTGGGAAGAACACGTCTTAACAGAAGCTGGTCATTAATTGGCTGCTCTGTCGTGGGCATCAGTCACTTGATGGATTTTCATGCTTAAATGGCATATTGGATAGTCCCAGCTACACCGCATGGTACTCTAATTTTGGAGAAACAACAAACGAGAGTACTATCGATTGTTTATAAATCTTTATTCCGAGACACAAGATAACTACTCCATTGAACTTTTCCTCCATCACCACCTCTAGCACTTTAGTGGGGAACTCAGCTAAGCCAGCTTCAATTTCCCCAACCAAGGTCAAGAGCACCCACACCACAATTCCCCTCAAGACTCTTCAATAGCCCTTCAGATGCTATTGATCTCACTGGGGGCGCAGTTTCTAAATGGTTGCAGGACAGTCTAGAGACAGCGTGTAAAAGCAGCCGGGGGGGCAGTTACTCTTTGAATGCTTGTCAGGGGCTCCCATAAGGAACTCAGTGTAGCTCCCCCAAGACCCAAGTGGAAGCAGGATTATGTGGTGTGAAGCTACAAGTCCAACCCTGAGGCCAGGGAGACACCTGGATACCCATGAGCTCATGGCCCAGTAGGGAAACTGAGTGGGGAACCCCCAGCTTCAGGGACAGATCCTGTCTCAAAAAAGAATGTGGAGAGTGGCTGAGGAAGACACACACACAACCACACACACACATAGATGCTCCCTAACATGTTTCATGCCATCAAAGCGCGGGCCCTCCATCTCCACCTATGTAGGGAGTTCTAGCATCTCAAGACCCACGTCCTGTCCCACCGGCTTATCTGGCAGTGTGACGTGAGACCATGAAATGTTAAAAATAAGAGAGAGGGAGAGGGAGAAGGAGAGGGAGAGAGAGACAGAGACAGAGAGAGAGAGAGAGAGAGAGAGAGAGAGAGAGACAGGCGAAACACAGATGCAGCAAGCTTGCATCATTAGCAGGAAGTGAGTTGGTCCCAGGAGCTGTGCTGAGGCACTTAAGGACATAATAAGGACAGGAACCCTGAAAGACACAGCAGAAAGAAACACCGACTGACTTGCCAATTCTGCAAAGTCAATGACATGCAAGCAGCTTGATTCATAACACAAAAGAGCCTTTTAGAAAATTAGCAGACCAAAGCATGCCAAGACGCTCTAGTCAGGCCAGCAAGGAACAAAGGAGGACGATCGTTTCCTGCTTGGGATTCTACTGCAGTTGCGGTGGGCCTAGGGGCTCTGTCCTAATCTTACATCCTCTTATTGGGATGTGTCAGTCATTCCTGTGCACTGGACTGCCACTTTCTGATGCTTAATGACTCTTGTAGTCACCTGTTCCCTTGAATTCTGAACTCACACAGGACCAAGCTGGGAGAACTCCACTTAATTTTCATGTGCCCCCTAGACACATGCCATGGTTTTGGTCTCTGTTTTTTGTTGTTTGTTTGTTTGTTTTGTTTTGTTTTTCCTGGCATCTAATTCACTACGCAGTCAAGGACGATCTTAGGCATTGGTCCTCCAGTTTCTACCTCCAAGTGCTAAATGACAGGCATTCTCCAAAACACCCGATTTATGTGATGCTGGCATGGAACCCAGGAGAGGTACTCTCTCAACTGAGCTTCATCATCTCTGGTCCTTTGACTCTGCCCTTCGCCCCAGGAGACTGACAGCTTCAAAAGCCCAGGCCCTGCAGTCCCAGGTGAGCTTTAATTCCACCACTGGCAAAGAGCTCAGAGGAGCTGAAACCGGAAGCTGAGGCTTCTGTTCCTCAGCCTCAGCTCTGCCAGGCTGTGTAGAGACAAGCCCAGTGCACTCCTTGCAAGGAGGTCACATTTTGTATGGAGTGGTCTTTCCTGGTGTTATCTAGAGTTCTGGAAACTGTCAGCAATCTTTGGCATCAGACCTATGGGTATTGGTCATTACTGTTCAATTCCTGCCCCCTACCCCGCCCCGCATCTAGATCTTTGTTCAAAGGCTCTTTATTGGACCCCCCCTAAACATGCATTTTGCTGGACATCGGTATTCAAAGTCATCATCTCCTAAACTGTGTTCACTGTCCTGAATCTCCAGGCTACACTTCAGCATCCTCTTTCTTAGCCTCTCCAGCACTTCTTGACTCAGTGAGTGGTCCATCACTCATCATCTGCCACAGCAAGCCTGCAGTGCGAGCCCCACGGGCACCCAAAGGGGAGGCTCCCATTCCACCAGCCACAGCCTCGGGAGCAGCCCTGGAAGGGGAAGGGCGAGAGTCTGAGAGAGGCGCAGGAAGGAGAGACCTCCTTCCTGGCACACTCCCTATGGGCCCCACCGCCCCTGACCTTGAGGGCAGAAAGGTGACCTCCTCAGGGGTAAACCTACGTAGGAAAGCAACAGCTAGGTTTGGATGACTCCTCCTCATCCTGCACACCCTAAGACTCTCTTATATCCCCCATTACTCTTCAGCCCTAGCCCAAGCCAGCACAACTTCCGGCAGGTTTCCTATGATGGCCTCTTAAAGGCTCCGTGTCACTGATCTTGATCCACTTCAAGTGACTGTATTCGTTCAATTTTTAAAATCATGTGCATACCACAGATCCAAGGTCACACAGGGCTCACTGACCAGTTACTGATCCCCTGAGCTATGAACCAGGGATAAGGCTGCTTCCTTCATAGGGTTACCTGAGGATTAAGAGAGAGAATGTATACAAAGCACTTGGCAAAACACCTGCCCCGTGGTAGGTGCTTGATGAATAGCTGTTTCCTTTTCTTTTTTCAGCAAGAACATTAAACTAAAAACTTCCTGAAAGCACTGGCAATTTGTATCCAAAGGTTTGCTGTGTCCAGTAGAACTCAGTTTCCGAGGCTGTGGGCCCTGGTTGTCTCGCCACGTGACTCGCCTGAGCTTGAGGAATTAAAAGATGTGGAGAGGCAAACAAGTGTTTCTGTTGCAGGAGTTTAAGAAAAAGAGACCTCATTTCATTCCAGAGAATGCTATATAAAGTCAGCCGCGTTTGTGAAACTTATGTTTTCAATTCCTCTTCAGTTCTCAACATTAGCATTTAGAATTTGACAAAATGGTATAACATCAGCATACAACAAAATTGTAGAATAACTGCTTCTCCACAAGAGGCTTTCCTTCTGTTTTCTTTGTTTTTTTGTTAAAGGAAGAATCTTACTAGGTAGTCTGGGTTGGCCTATGACTAGAAAAAATTCTCTTGCCTTACTTCCTGAGTGTGTACTGCCACATCTGGTTTCCCAGAGACAGTTCCTATTGTGTAAAACAACCAAAATAAAAATTAACAGGTTTATCAATTCTATTCTTATAGTCAACAGATTCTTAAACACTCCCTTTTGATAATTAACTAAATATTTAACGCATGCTATATATGTGGCGGTAAAATGAAAAGTAAACTTTAGCCTCAAAAAAAAAATCATGTGCATAATGAATGTCTGCATGTGGGATGTGCATATAAGCGAAGGTGCCTATGGAGGCCAGGGAGGATGTCAGAGCCCCGAGAGCTGGAGTTACAAGATGCTGCGAGCCACCCAACGTGGGTGCTGGGAACCGAACTTGGGTCCTCTGGGAGAACAGTAGGTGTTCTTCACCAGTGAGCCATCTCCCCAGTCTCAAATTATTTTTTTTTAGGAAGCAGTGGTTTATTAAATATTCTTTAGAGATTTAGATTTTAAAAAGAGGGGTTTTAGGAACAGGGAGGCACTGCAGGAGAAAGGCACACCCTGCAGTATGGGCGGAGACTGTTCTAAAGGTGTGTCACCTCATATTTATCCTATAAGACAAGGCAACGCCATCTTCCATAAATCCAAATATGGCTACATTCCTTTCCTGGTCAAGCCATCTAGAAGTTCCAGCTGTTTCAAGGTCAAGTCTACATGCCTACAGAGCCACTGTTGTCTGTCGTCAGTAATCTTCTACAGTATCCCCTCTTTTTTTTCTTTGTAAATCTCTGATACTTTATCCATCCATCATGGTTTTTCACCTCTGGACCTCAAGAACATGTTTAGTCCTCTGACTAGAACATTCTACTGATCCTGCCAACCCCTTCCTACTCAGCCCACAATTACAAATGGATCTCATTGCTAAGTTAGAACAGGGAGCATGTATGCTGATGTGTCTGTAGGGCCTGGCATGTGCCTAGAACCTACTCATGTAGAAGGCACTGCCCATAAGTGGTTAATGAACAGGAAGAACATGCAAGATGTAGACCAAGAAATGCAGAAAATACAAAATACATTATTTGGTTTTGACCACTGCATGTTAATAAAATATGAAATACCTCTGTCGTTTTATATTGATTACATTTTGAAATAATATTTTCACATTTATTAAAGTAAATAAATTGCTTTAATTCAAAGTTACCTGTATGGGTCACAATATACTTCAATTGGAATGAAGCTGGCTGATAGACAGCTGTTAGTTAGTGAGTATGAGAAATCTTTGTTTCCTAAATTTGATTCCTCTTCCCATGGGAACTTTCTTCAAATCTGGGCCATGTGTCCTTTTTATGTCTTTTGAACCAAGATACCCTTTGCTTGTCTGAGAAGGTAAGTGCTAGGCTTGGCTTAGTTAAGACAAGCATTGCCTAGCGTGGCTCCTGGCATGTGCCCGGCTGATGGATGATGGATGATGGATGATGGATGATGGATGGGTGAATCAAGAGGCCTATGGTCACACAGAGAGGAGGGATGTTGACAACCAAGATGTTGGTGATGACTTTTACTACCGTTATATTATTATAGCTGCTACCTTTTCAGCATTAGGTACTTCACGTTCTCGTGGAACAGGCCCCGAGACCAATATGAGAGCCTAGCAGCAAGACGCAGAGGCAGGGGAGTTGTAGCTTCTCCTTATTCTATTTTGTTATCTCTAATTAAGAGAAAGCCTGAAAACCCCAAGACCCTTAAGTATGGACCACATTCTTTCCTGTAGTCATTGTTTTGGTCCCCTTTCCTGTGTCCATGGAAGACATCATGTTTTGTTTTGTGATTGTGAATGTCCCCATCGGCTCACACATTTGAACCACTTGCTCTCCAGCTGGTGGTGGTGTTTGGGGGGCTGTGGATGCTTTTGGAGGCGGAGCCTTGCTGGAGGAAGTAGTAGGGCTGTGAGGAGTTTATCCCCAGGTCCTACTTCCTGTCCATTCTCTGCTTCCTGAGCATGGATGATGTGGGCAGCCAGTTGCTTCAACCTCTCGCTGCTCTTGAACTAGAAAACAGGATTAACTTTCTACTTTTAGTTGCTTCTGTCAGGGTATCTCACATTAGCAAAGTTACTATAGGAGGTCAGGGGACTGTTCCTTGCCTGGATCCTGTGGGCATGAATGCTGAAACCCTAAAAGCTCATCACACAGACTAGGAAGTGAGCACAGGAACAGGATGTGAACACATCCAGCTGTCAGCAACATCACATCAGCCATCCTGGGACCTTCCTGAGCTCTGGGCTCTGGGTTACCACTTAGTACTTTGTGCACGCTGTATTTGTGGGATGCTCTTCAGCAGGCTGAGGTATTTCCATCAGACACCAGAACTATTTCTGTCGTGACAATGAGGAAAACTGAGGCTCACAGCTGGCCACACAGCGTGATTCAAAGCAGACTGCCTTGCTCAGAAACCTGACGTGGCCCGCTCCAAGCAGTGGCCTTAAAGGTGCTGGTTGGAGATGGCACAATTTGGACTGGGAACCCCAGAAGCCTGGCCAAACTGACACAGACACACAAAAATAGAACGGCTAAAATTTAACACTGTGGGACTGCAATGGAGTGGGAAGGGGAGATATGAGAAATAGAAGGTTAAAATCAGAATCTGTTCTTGCTGGGCAAAGCCCTGGCTGCACCCCTCCTGTCCATGGTAGAATGGCTGGATGCTGCACCCTCCAGTCCACTGGCACAATGGTTGTATGCTGCACCCCTCCTTTCCATGGTAGAGCAGCTGGATGCTCTACCCCTCCTGTCCAAGGCAGAATGGCTGGATGCATGACCTGGGTAAAAATCCAGCAGGGGAAGAGAGCCTGCTGATGCCTCCCTCATACAAGAAAGCTGCAGGCAAAATGCTGGGATAAAGGGGATGAAAATCATGTCACCAGAGCAGGGAGGACACCGTAGGGTGAAGCGAGTGAGAACAGAACCGTCCTAATTGCTAACAGGCAGGAAAAGAGGCAGAGAGCAGGTCTCACTGTCCCCCTGGGGAACAGGAAGAGGAGCTCCAACCCAGCGCCCTTTGTTGCTCTCCCTCGGATCTTATTAAATGTGCCACTACAAACGGAATGATGTGATTTTTTTTTCTAACTTAAATGTTTTCTGGAAATACCTTCTTACCTGAAAGCAAAAGAGGTTAAAATTTGTTTGAGTCTATGGAGGAAAATGTCTGGAATTAAAAGCTCTCAGAGGCAGAGGTCAGAGGTCTTTCATACAAGGAGTAGAAAGGAAGGCTTTCAAACTTTTCATTGTCATCCTGGAGAAAAGAAGTAGAGAGCTTGCAGGGGAAGGAGCCAAGAGGATTTTAACCAGGGACTCTGCAGGTGTCCTCCAGGGAGCCAAGGAAGGCTGCTCAGGGAGGCAGCACCTTCACTGAGCTCAGAACTGTAAAATATAGACTTGCTTTTCACGTCACGGACAAATCTCTGTGATGTGGGGCCACCCATCACATCGAGAGCTGGCACTGACAATAGAAGTGATTTTGTTTCTGAGACACACAGATGCATAGAGCTATTTGCAAGAAGATGCAGTATGGATTAGCTTAATAACTCATCGAAGCGCAGGGCACAGGTGACTGTAAGTGCTCAGCTGTGGATAGGCCATCTACATTAAGTTCCTATCATTCAAGGCTCAGGGAACTTCAGGGAAGAAAGAGAGAAAGAGCCAGCAGACGGGGAAGGGAGTTGTGAAATTCTAAACATGGCCTGCATTTCACAAATATCAATTCTCAGTAGCCGCGGTCGTCTGCACAAGACCTGCACACTACAAG
The DNA here is from genome assembly GCF_903995435.1 of Acomys russatus. NCBI lineage: Eukaryota > Metazoa > Chordata > Mammalia > Rodentia > Muridae > Acomys > Acomys russatus. Next base: position 5,497 of record NW_026131406.1, on the reverse strand, counting down.
CCAACCAAAACTCTAACATGAATTTGGGGGACTCTTGGCTTTCGACTGCTGCTGATGGGGGAGAGTCGCTCCTCTTTGGGGATGTGGCCGCATACAGCTGAGCATTGGGTTAGCACTAACTGATCACGAGGGTTATTAATAACACAAAATAAATATAAAGAGGAAGGGAAGCTGGGAGATGGCGTTGGGATCCTAGGGGAAGTGGGAGGGAGGCAGTGGTGAGTGATTTGATAAATGTACATTGTATAAATATGCAGAGCTTTCAAAGAACAGCAGTGTTATTTTGAAAAAGGAATCTGGACAATCCATGGTCATAAGTGAGAGAGTAAACTAAGGATGCCGTGTCACACAAGGCAACACTGTGCAGGAGATTACAGGGAACATTTCCCTTCAAACACAGCAGCCCTTCTCCTCAGATCCACCCATGTACCCTTTGTATTCTTCCAGAGGAATTTTGGAATAGTAAGCACTTTATGATTTAGATATTCCTAAATGCAGTAACTCAAAAACTCCAATAAAAATAAAATGAATGACTTCATTGTATTAATGGATTGCACATCACAGACACTTTCATACTCCTATACATTTTTGAAAGATTCATTAAAATAATATTTTCATTGTGGTGAGAGTAAAGTTGGATCACGTTTTAAGTGGGGAAGATTTAATTTTAATTTTATATCCTTCTGTCCCATTTGTATTTTTAATCATGAATATGATATATATGGACAAAGGAAATATATAGATATAGATGGAGGAGAGAGAGAGAAAGAGAGAGAGAGAGAGAGAGAGAGAGAGAGAGAGAGAGAGAGAGAGAGAGAGAGAGAGATGGGGAGAACAGATTAAAATGGAATAGAATCTCTGCAGGATCAAAATACAAATCCCTGAGCAGAGACAGTAGTAAAACAGAATCAATGCTTTAATAAATATTTTATTTCTTATGGCCAGCTAGAGTTTATTTCAAGGATGGAACAGAGGTTTACTATTTGAGAAGGCATTAACAAAATGCATTACAGCATTAGACTAAGGAAGAAAATTTATAATCATTTTCCTGAATGCTGAAGGGCATTTAGTAAAATAGAAAAAAAAACTCATTGAGGAGAAAAATGTTATAAATCATATACTTTTATAATGGATAAACAATGGGTATCAAAACTATTTGAAACCATAGAGGCATTTGATTTTTTCAATTTTTAAAAAAATATTTTGTTTTTAACTTTTTATGATGTCCATGTCTGTTGTGCATAGCAAAAAAATAATTATGTTTCATAATCTAGGAAGTTCTTGCAGAAGAATGGTGAGAGAAAACAAACTCTAAGGAGCATGCTCTTGTGATTTGAATGTGGAATGTCCTCTATATGCCTAGATGTGTGACCACTTGGTTCCCAGCTGGTGACACTCTTTGAAATGTTTAGAAAGCTTTCGGAGGTGGAAGATTGCTAGAATAAGTAGTCTCAGGGGATGGGCTTTACTTCCTGTTCACGTTCTGCTTCCTGATGAACCAATGTGACAACCAACTCACATTCTTTCCTCCATGACTGACTGTGTCTCATCAAACTGTAAGCCAAAATAAACCCTTCCTCTCTTAACTTACTTTGTGTTGGGTATTCGTTCACAACCACAAACACTAATTTAGCCATTCATTCAGTGCCAAAGCATGAGTGGCATTCAGCCCCAGCTGGATAGCTTAGAAGTGAGACAACAGCACAGACAGCATTGAGAATGCTTGAGTCCCTTTCAGACACAACTCTAAACCCCTGTATAATTTGCTTTCTGTCAGTGTTGTATGTCAAGGCATTGCTGGGCATTTGCTGCTTGATCACAGACTGAGGTCAGCTCAGCCAGAGCTTTCAAAGCAGGGAAGGATAAGGAGGACTGAGGACACAGAACTCTCAAAGGACATCAGGTTTTCAGGTCTGGTAAGAGTTGAACAATACTGACTCCAGGGGACTGTTTAGGGCACAGGACTTCGAGTGGGCATGGAGAGCAAAGCTGTCTTAACTATTAATCTAAGTGCACAAAGAGGCGTGGTATTGCAGAGTCAGGCTGCTACAGGAGGATGGCTGCAAGGCAGGAAGTTTCCTTGGGAGGGTTCTGTTAGCAGGAGGGCAGCCATGGCTTGTGGTGCATGTGAAGACTTGAGGCCATTTGTCCACAACAGGACAGAGAAGAGAAAGACCCAACTTTCAGATCCAACTGTGTTGGAGGCTTTGCAAACCCAAACAGGAATTTTGAAAATAAGAAGTCTCACCGGAAAAGAAGGTTGTCTGATCTTGACACGTGGATACCACAGCTGCCTAAGAGCACTGCCAGATGTCGTGATAAATCCTAAGCAGCAACTGGCAATCTCGAATTGAGTTTTAGCGACCCCCCCCCAAGTTTGGCCCATATCACATCTTCCAGGACAACTGTAGCGATCTGAGAGTGCGCAGCTATCTAGCACTTCCGTCTACACGGCACTACGGGAGTTAACGGGATGATCAAGCATTGCCCCTGCTTTCAGAAACGCCGAGCACACGATTATAATCTCAGCCTTTAGGAGGCTGAGGGGAGGAGGTTGTGAGCTTGAGGCTACTCGTCAATTCTAAGTCAGCCTGGAATATCCGCAAGACTATCAAAAAGAAAAGAACTCAGCCAAGGTCTTCGCCGATGAAGCTTAGACATCAACATCATCAGACTACCTGGAAGTTTTGTTAACTCACTGCTTTTCTGGGCTCCACTCCAAAGAGTCTGTGATGGATTCTAGAATCTGTACCCTAACCCTGAGTTTCTAGTTGATGCCCACGATGTTAAATGAAGGCTCCCACCTTGCAACCTACTGACCCGGGAGAGAGTCAAACGCAAGTGCTGTGAGAACTGGGAGCACCAAAGTCCTTGTTCGAGGAGATTAGACTCAGAATGGGACTCACATTTTGAAAGGTTTCCAAGCTTTTGGCTGACTGTCTGCCATATCCTCTCCCCCAGTCTAAAGAGTTCCCTCTGCTTTTTCTAATGATCACTTTGGAATGTTCCCCTTACAGGATCAGATTCTCTGCTGCAGGGTTCACAACACAGCATGAGTCTCCGGTCACTGCGCAGGGGACCCAATCTAGACCACAGAAAATATCTTTTCCCTTAAGCTTTTTTTTTTTTTTTGAGAAAAATAATCCCATGTATGCAATAATTCTACTGCAGACAGCAGTTCACAATGCCTTTACAGATGTTTATCTGAAGGACCAACTGAGAACTGCTAAACATCTTACGATACAGAAAAGAGAGCCCCACACACTTAGCAAGGAATGTGTCCCTTAGAATGTCAACAGTGCTGAGGTTTAGAGCAAGACGCTACTAACTCCAATCTACAGCAATAGACTTCCCAGAGAGTTGAGTCTTGAGGGCGAGGTCTTCAGTTTGGCATAAAATAAGTTTCATTCATTTTGATGGACACACATCAAGGCAAAAACATGCTTCAAAGTCACCAATACGCTAACTACATAGTTAAAATATTCAGTTAATAAAGATTAAGAAATGATTAAAATATCCACAATTCATCTTTAGAAATATTAAAGCTGAGTACTAGTACTAGCTAGAACAAGTTCCGTGTATTGCTTTTTATGGTCACATGGTCTGTTTGTATGAGTTTTGATACCCTGTAACTTTACTTTGATCTTTTATATGGCACCAATTCCTCATTATTATTATTAGTTGGAATAAATGGAAGTTTCCACATTTCCGATCTTATTCAGCTAAAACATGACAGTGGGAAAATCTGCCAAAGGAATGTGCCTTCTGTTTAGGGTGAAAGTCAGAAGTAGCTTCTTGCATCTACTACAGTGATGGCTGAAGTAGAAGCCAACATAAAACCATGTTTTTGCAGTCCCGTTAAATTGTATTTTGCATGTTAACTATCTTGAGAGAATTGGAAAGATTCCCCAAGAAACCAGCTCCCATGCCAGCTCACTTAACACAGGCACTAGTCTGGAGGTTAAGGCTTTGAAATTAGACAATTGCTTTCTTCCTAGAGTGTTAGCTGCTTCTCTCATTACTGAACAAAATACTTGACAAGAACAAGTTAAAGCAAGCAGAAAACATTTATTTTGGCTCATGAGTCAAGGGCTGGAGTCCATTGTGGTAGGAAGGCACGACAGCAGGACATGCAAGTATGGAAGTCCTGCAATTTGTCTCACATTTGTGTGGATGGGGCGGGAAGGGGAATATGAAGGCTGGTATTTAACTGGCTTTGTTGCTTTTTCCCCAAGACCCTACCCAATGGAATGACGCCACTTACTTCTAGGATGCGTCGTTCCCCCCCCTCAGTAAAACCTCTCTGGAAACACCCTCACTAACACCCCAGAGGTGTGTCTCCTAGGCATCTCCAAATCCAGCCAGGTTGACAACGAAGATGAACCATGAGCAGCATAATCTAAACTTTCCTAATTGCTATAAAGAATATAAAGAACTGGACCCATCTTTCTAGAACAGGACAGCAGAGGTCAAGATCGCCTCCAGTACATAACAACATCTAATATTCTAAGTAATACATCTTAGAATCACCCGCACATGCAACCCAGGGCTCTTACCTGTACACATTCTATGTCTTCTGTTTACTGTAAATAGAGTTTGAGAAAACTCTAACCTGGGACTTCATTGACACAAACTTAACTCCCAGGCACTCAGTGTCCTCCTCACAGTTGGGGCAGAATGACTGCTGAGGATGTTTTCACAAAGCATCCCACAGAGTGTATTTACTGGGTAAGCACAGAGGATGATTATGTATGTTTGGCTGGAATCTTTACTCTATAATTTCATTTTTGTTTGACAATGGAGTTAATTAACACAGACATTCTGTCTAGGTGGTGAGCATCTCTTTGATGGTCCTACAGTTTTTCTGTGTGGTGCTCTCAGGCTCAGTGAGGCATCTGAAAAATGGTTTCTCCTAATCCCTGACCATCTGTCTACACCACGTTCTGAGAGCCTCTTAATGGCAGCCTTGCTGTGGTCATGAAACCTCAAGGGAGAGCTGAGATGTTTAGTTAAACTTCTTCACTTTGGTAAGGTGGGAATGCCCCATCCTACCCCTCCCCTCGCCCTGCCAACTGCGCAGCTGACCTGCATGACTGCCAGCTTGCCCATTTTCTTTTGCCTATGGAGACCCAATTTAGGAATTATCAAACTTGTGGTGGGTCATTCAGCAAGCTCCTCTGATGCTCTTTAAGTAGCGTGAAGTGCGGCTTTTAGACAATGATTTTTATTATGGTTAAAACAAAATCCACATCTCACACCAGGTCTTGAACAAGGACACTTGGAATTCAGCAGATAATTTTGGCCATAAAAACAGATGACGACTCCATACAAGAACTACTCAACGCACCTAAGGTACATCAGGTGGCAGATCTGCATAGGTCAGACCACCTCAAACCCTGCTGTTCTCAGGGTTCTCTGTTTAAAACTCCAGAGATGACACAATGTGCAGTGACTCACCTACATCCTTTTGAGAGAATACACAGCCCATCTAGTTACA
>NW_026131405.1:0-23763 GCF_903995435.1 Acomys russatus | reverse complement strand
TGACATAAAGCTTCTCATCCTGAGGACTAGCCTTTCATGGTACCATGAATGGCACCATTGAAGGTCCTCATCAGGCATACGAAGTGACCCCAACAATCTGTGCAGCCTATCGCATGCCTATGAAACCCACAATGGCATAGTGTTGGCAACGTGCCCCGGAAGGCACAGTTGTGATAACATACGGTTGGTTGCAACTAATACCACTTCTCTCAATTGGCCACTTAAAGGCCCCCTTCCCAATAAGAGGACCACCAACTATTGCCTGGAACTCGCAACATCCTATACCAACTACCCAGGGGCTAGGGAAAAGTCCAACGGCCTCTTACAGTGCGCAACCTACTACTGTCGCTTTTATTAAATGTGTATTTATTTCCCCCTCATGCTAAATCTCTAATTTTATTACCTCACAGGGAAGTATAGTCTTTATCTGGTCCACCAAAAGAACACTCTCTTGGTTACAGATTTTCCTGTTTGGGGGCCTCTGGGCTCTGTGTCTCAAGTGCATGGTGTCTTCAGTCACAGGGACTTATCATCCACCTCTGGAGGGGAAGGCAACCAAGGGCAACAGCAAGAATCTGTAGTATTTTGAGATTCTCTTGAACAACCCTGACCAACAACTCAAAACAGGGCTTCTCATGTCTGGTGTCGTTAAAAGAGCTTTGGCTCTAGGAGAGTGTATCATCAGCCCAGATGCACTTTTGAAGGAAAAAGTTCATTTGAAGAAAAATGTGTGTGTGGTGTGTGTGTGTGTTGTGTGTGTGTAAAGTGTGTGTGTGTGTGTGTGTATATATAAATATATATATATACATATATATATTATAGGCATTTTAGGTAGAGAGTTAATAGCATGGCTCCTTATTAATCTTAATCTTTCAGGCATCTTCACTGCTATTTTATGCCTTTCTTCTTTATTTCCCTTCCTTCCTCTCCCTGATCACTGTTCGTGGGGTTGCAAACTGGTACAGCCACTGTGTAAGTCAGTGTGGAGAAGCCTCAAAAATCTAAAAATAATCCTGCAACATGAGCCAGCCGTCCCACGCCTTGGCATATTCCCAAAGAACTTTACATCCTACTCCACAGATACTTGCTCAGCCATGTTCAGTGCTTCTCTAGTCACACTAGCTGGCAGTGGAAACAACCTGAATGTTCTTCAAAAGAGGGATGGCCAGCGAAAGTGTACTACATGTTCACTATGCAATACTATTCAGAGGTAAAGAAAAATAAAATCATGACCCATTAAGAAAGATGTTGCATGTACTCTCTCATCTGAGGCTCCTGGCACCAAATATTTAGATATGAAAGCATACCAAGAACTGCAGAAATCAGTTAAATTAAAATGTGCCTTTGGCCTGCAGAGACTGATGCGCCAGCCAAGGACAAGGCATGGAGAGAAATGGGCAGCTCAGGCTCCACATGGGTCCCTAGTAAGGGGAGCAGGGGCTATCTCTGACATGGACTCTGGTGCCTGCTATTTCATCACTTCCTTCTCATGGGTTAGCCTTGCCGGGTCACAGAGGAAGAGGATGCAGGCAGTCCTAATGAGGAGTCACATGATAGGAGAGGAGGGCTCCCCATTTCAGAGGACTAGGGGAGGCAGATGGTAGGGAAGAGGGAGGGAGGGTGGGAATGGGAGGAGATGAGGGAGGGGGTTACAATCCAGATGTAATGTGCATAAATTATTTTTTTTTAATTTTATTAAAAAGAAAAAGTGGACCTTTGTGAGGGTGGGGCTGGGAAAGCAATAGAAAGTGAAATAGCAGACTCCGAGTCATCTGAAGGGGGAAAATGGACCATAACGTTTTCTCAGTTTGCCTTCACTATCTTGGAGCCCAGAGGGAATGCCTCTCTGATACATTTGCTGATAAATACATCTTGACGCTTAGATAATCTTACAAATGTAGATTAACATTTGGTCATTCTCTAAAATAACCTCCAAAAGAAGGATACAGACAATGAAGCCATGGAAAACATGAAAAGCCCAGCTGCCAGGGGACAAGACAGAGATGACTGGGGAGAAAAAAGGAATTCTCCTTCAAAAGCATCTCCGTGCCTTCTTTTCTCAGAAAGGGCATTAAAGCATAAGAAATTTTATTAAATGTGTGCATAATGTTGTCTTAAATATTCAGGAAAATGCCTCCTCTGGGAAATCGACAAATAAGAGAGAATAACTCAGGGTAAAGAATAGCTGCCAGTTTCCAGCCACAATACAAGAGCGGAGAAGTAAATTTAACAGTGCAGAATGAAGAACAAGTTAGAAGATAAAATTGAAAAAAAAATCTTAGATAAAAGGCTAAAGTGGAGGCCAACCGATAACCCCTATGAAGATTCAAAGGCTCTGTCATTAGTTCAAACTCGATAAATTTCTTAAAAACTTGGAAAACATCTGCCAAAATACAGACTTAGTTTTAAGGATCCTGTAGGAAACAGGCAGAGGAGGCTGCCTCCCTAGGGTGAGTGAGCAGCGAACAATTCAGAAAGGTGACAAACACGTAAAGCCTAACTGCACTCATTAGTAATAAAAAATGCATAAATTAACCCTCCTCACTGTTGAACTAAGAAAACTAGGAAAGTCTGTACACTACGCACAAAAAAAGGAAAAAGCCAGAGCTCTCATATCCTGTCGGAGGGCATTAGAGGAACCGAACCACTTCACTTTTGTTTGCTAAGAAATGTGACAATTTGGTAACAGAGTAACATATTTTGAGAATCTAAAACTCTACGTAGTAGAATGGGATTGACACATTGCCCTTTGAATCACACAGACTACGCATTCACTGCCTAGAGCCTGAGCCAAAGCTTATGACCACGGTGACCACTAGAACATGGAAGTGAAACATCCACATGAAAACTGTGGTCCAGCTACAACCTCAGCTGCTTGAGCCTCTCCGTCTAGCATGAGCCTTCACAGCCAGTTATCAGCAGGCTCAAGGAGAGAAGAGAAGCCTTTCTTCACTACAACCTATCAAGATGTAATATTCATAAGCAAAATGTCTCTTTCCCATCTCTACCTTAAGTGGCATTGACTTAAAGTCTTCATTTCTCAAGAGGAATGCTCCCAATAAGGAATGCAATTGTCCCATTGAATTACAAGTTAACACTACTGCCAGGTCTTTGGCCTCTGCAGATCTACTGAACCAAAAACTGAACAAGAGAGGCTGCTGTACTGGCCTGGACAATTAGCCTTTATTAGCAGTGGAAACTGAGTTTATTCGCTTATGGGTGCAAGGCCGGATGATGTAGCATATCCTTTTAATCCCAGCAGAGGCAGGGAGGTCTTTGTGAGTTTGAAACCAGCCTGGTCTACATTGTGAGTTCCAGTCCAGCCAAGTCTGCGTAATGAGAACCTGCCTCAAATAAAGAAATGAAGGAAGGAGGAAGCAAAGATGGAGTACAGCAACATATTGCTGGTAGGAAAGACTCTTGAACTCCTTGGAGATTTGAGCCAACAGCAGAGCATGGGGGTGGGGGGGGGACACAAACTTCCCAATGCAACTTACCAGCTCCTTCAATGCAAAATAAAAGTGACAATCTCACCCAACAAATGTTTGCAGACAGCCAACAGTGCAAAGATCCTCTACATAAGATGGACAGCCCCGCCCACATCAGCCCTCAGGAGTAATGCCCTACAACTCTGATGTGGCTCTAAAGGATTGATTTCAAATTAGAATAGATAGAGGAAAGAGGAGGGACAAAGCTATTTGCCACCAACCATTCCACACCAGGGTACCATTTCTAATACCTTCCGAGGGATAAATGTTTTCTCCTTAATTTAACAACTCAGTATGATTTACAAAGCATCCTGCTTACCTCTGAAACTTAGGATGCTATTTCTCCTTTCTTTATGAGGATATTCAAATACTCAGAATCAGGACCTCATTACGAAAAAAAAAAAGAAGCTCTCATGTTTTTATGGCCTTGCAGCTTTCAAAGATAGAAGCTAAATAGACCTTTAAATAAAAATTTGTCCTCTGTTTGAACTAGTGATAGAAACTGACTTTATTAGCCAATATTCCTGAGTGTATCCTTCCTAAACACCAACTATATTACCTCCATCTATTAAGGGAATAGTAATTGCCTTTTTGATCCACAGGGCTTTTTGAAAAGTCTAGAAAGGTTACTGATCATACAAGAGTGCTTAGAAGTTTAAAACAACATTGTATTGAAAATCAAATCTTTGCTGGGCAGTGGTGGCCCAAGACTTTAATCCAGTACTTGGAGGTCAGAGACAGGTGGATCTCTGAATTCTGAGTTGAGGCCAACCTGTTCTACAAAGCAAGTTCCAGGATAGCCAGGCCTGTATAGAGCTCCAAGACAAAAAAAAAAAAAAAAAAAGCTAGAAAGAAAAAAACAAAGAAAGAGAATGGAAAGAAAAAATCTTCAGACATTTAGGTTTATTTTAACGGTCACCTAATAATAAACAGAAATATCTAATTTTTAATATTCTCTCTCTAATGAGCTTCTCTGTACCTCTCTTCTGTAAGTAGTCCCTGGTGATTACACTCCAAGAATATCACCATCCCAGTCTATGGAAAAAATAGCTAAGGAAACATTGAACCCACCCACAGGATTCTTTGCACCACCCCCAAAACCCTCCTCCATGGCCAGACTTCCCAAGTCCTCCTTCAGAGTCAACCATGGTGAGTACCCATGACCTCCTCATCCACGCCTTTTCCATAATCTACAAGGTTTAGCCAGGGTTCCACAACCAGCTCCCCAGCCTAGTCTAGCCTTCCCTACTATCATGGCTATTTTTGGTTACGAACTTAAGTACACCTAGATTAAACTAATGCCCAAGCACCTGGGTCCACCTGTGAGGGATTATTCTTGGTTGAATTATTTGAATTTCTATCTCATTGGTTCTGTTCCTCTAAAGAACCTTGATAATGCACCTGTCTCCCCTGCAGAGATGTTTAGGCTTGGGCTAAGATCCTCCCAACCTATGGCACTGACCACTGGATGCTACTATAGCATATCCCACCTTTTCGCAAAGACTTATCTACCCCCATACCACATGCTTGGAATAAAAAGTGGATCCTACTTACCGGTTCTGTGCCCTCTGTCCACCTGAATACATTCCACCCAAGACATTTTCAACCCTAGACACAGCCTGCTCTCTGCATCTTTTCTTCCTCAACCTGCTTTATCCATAACAAAGTCAGAACTAAAAAAGGAAGCCCACATAACCAGATATCATCCCAGGAATACCAACAATATGAAAGATCAAACGAATCAGTTCTGCCAGTGAGTATTACATAGATGGACTCTAGGACCCCGAAATTAAAACAGTAGTCATAAACCTCCTCAAAGACTTCGATGAGCTTAAGGAAACACAAAGAAACAGATTGATGAAATCAAGGATAAAGAGCTAATGAAGAGTAAACGCATGAGTGATACCCAAGAAAACACAAATAGAAGGCTGCTGGAAATGGCAAAGACAATCCAAGAGTGGAATTCAGTCAGGAGATATAAACACTGAAGGGGGCTCAAGCTGGAATGGAGATGGAATTGCAAAACCCAGGAAGCCAACTAAAAACTCAAAGGAAGCCCTTGCACATGGGATGAATTAGGCAGAAGACAGAATAAAAAGACTCAAAGACAAAACAGAGGATCTAGACCAAACCAGCAAGGAATATGAGAAAAAATTAAGACAGGAAAGGAATATGGAAAACTATGGAGGATCATTGAAGAAAACTTCCCCAAATCAAGGAAAGACATGCCCAGACAAATACAAGAAGCACAAAGTACATCAAACAGGCAAGACCAGAATAGAAAACTCCCACATATTTTGATTGGGACTCTAAATGAGAGAAACATGGGAGAATAGCAAAGTAGAAGGATCCAGAGGGTCCTAGAAACCTACAGTAGAACATTATGATAGGTAGATTTGGGCCCAGGGGTCCCGCTCAAACTAAGGCACCAGCCAAGGACAATACAGGCGGTAAACTTTAAACCCCTACCCAGATCTAGCCAATGGTCAGAACATTCTCCACAGTTGAGTGGAGGGTGGGATATGTCTTTCTCACATGTTCTGGTGCCTCACATTTGACCATGTCCCTGGATGGGGAGACCTGGTGGCACTCAGAGGAAGGACATCAGGTTGCCAAGAAGAGACTTGATATCCCTATGAGCATATACAGGGGGAGGTAATCCCCCTCAGGAACAGTCATAGGGGAGGAGAATAATGGGAAAATGGAGAGAGAAGAAGGAAGAATGGGAGGATACAAGGGATGGGTTAAACATTGAGATGTAACAAGAATAAATTAATTAAAAATAAAAAAAAAAGAAAACTCCCACATGATATCATAGTTAAAACACTAGGTATACATAACAAAGAAAGCATATTAAAAGCTGCAAGAGAAAATTTTGAATCACATACCGAGGAAAACCCTTCAGAATAACAGCTGATTTCTGGAATGGAATCTTCAAAAGTTGGAGAAGCCTGGAGCCAGTGCACCCTGAGCCCTAAAAGATTGCAGGAGCTAACACAAAATAATATACCCAGCAAAACTAACTACCATGATTAAAGGAGAAAGTAAGACTTTCTATAACATAAACAGCCTTTATAATGTAAAGTGAATATCCAACAGACCAAACCTAAAGAAAAGGAAATATTCTATCAGGCTAAAGAGAGGCCTGAGCGGAAATGCAAATCAAAACAACTCTGAGATTCCATCTTACACCCATCAGAATGGCTAAGATCAAAAATTCAAGCGACACCACATGCTGGCGAGGATGTGGGGAGAGAGGAACACTCCTTCATTGCTGGTGGGAATGCAAACTAGTACAGCCACTTTGGAAATCTATCTGGTGCTATCTCAGAAAAATGGGAATAGGGCTTCCTCAAGACCCAGCTATTCCACTCCTTGGAATATACCCAGAAGATGCTCCAGCACACAACAAGAAAATTTGCTCAACCATGTTCATAGCAGCCTTATTCATAATAGCCAGAACATGGAAACAGCCTAAGTGTCCCTCAGTAGAAGAGTGGATAAAGAAACTGTGGTACATATACACTATGGAATACTACTCAGCTATTAAAAACAAGGAATTCCCGAAATTTGTGGATAAATGGATTGAGCTAGAAATGATCATAATGAGTGAGTTAACCCAGAAGCAGAAAGAATCAAATGGTATATACTCACTTATATCTGCATACTAGCCCAAGGGGCATGTCCCACGAAAGCCTTCACTTACCAGGAAACTGGGACAGAGGGGAAGGCATCCTATTGGGACTCTAAATGAGAGACGCATGGGAGAACAGCAAAATAAAAGGATCCAGAGGGTCCTAGAAATCTACAAGTAGAACAATATGATAGGCAGATTTGGGCCCAGGGGTCCCGCTCAAACTAAGGCACCAGCCAAGGACAATACAGGAGGTAAACTTTAAACCCCTTCCCAGATCTAGCCAATGGTCAGAATATTCTCCACAGTTGAGTGGAGAGTGTGATACGACTTTCTCACATACTCTGGTGCCACACATTTGACCATGTCCCCTGGAGGGGGAGACCTGGTGGCACTCAGAGGAAGGACAGCAAGTAGCCAAGAAGAGACTTGATACCCTATGAGAATATATAGGGGGACGTAATCCCCCTCAGGAACAGTCATAGGGGAGGGGAATAATGGGAAAATGGGGGGGGGGAGGAATGGGAGGATACAAGGGATGGGATAAACCTTGAGATGTAACAAGAATAAATTAATAAAAATAAAATAAAATAAAAGCAACAAAAAAAAAAAAAAAAAAAAAGAGAGGCCTGAGCAAAGCAGAGAAGTGTGAAAAGAAATATGACACCAAAAAATTATTAAAACACAAAATGCCACCTGGAGCACAAAGAACACCAAAAACCAACAACGTGATGACCACAGCTAACACAGACATTGCAATAATAATTTTTACTATCAGTGGCCTCGATTCTCCAATCAAAAGACACTGACTGACTGAATAGATCAAGAAACAAAATGTGCTGTCGATAAGAAAGACAAGTTAGTCTTGAAGAGAGGCACCACCAAAGGGTAAAAAGATGGACAAAAGTACTCCAGTCAAACGGGACCACAAAGCAAGCAGGCACTCTACCCTAGTATTTGGCAAAATAGACTTCAACCTAAAACCAACAGAAAGAGATAAAGATAAAAATCAAATGATCATCTCTCAGTAGATGAACTGTTGGTGGGGTTGCAAACTGGTGCAGCAGCCCCCATGGAAATCGGCATGGAGAACCTTCAAAAAGCTAAAAATAAACCTACCATATCACCCAGCTATGGTATCATAGGACCTCTCTGTTGGGGGGTGGTCTGATACTATGTATCCATAATGCTAAATACTGTCCCCCCAAGATCTGGTTTCTATCCAGACAAGCACATTTTCACGTACAATCTAGCCCAGGCCTAGGTTGTTTTCAGCCTCTGAGACTTACTGCTGAATAAGCTCGCCCTTACTTGTTCTTTCTGAGCTCTGGGCTGCCTGGTTCAACTCAGCTGTTCTGACTCAAGCTCCTCTCCCAGCTGATTTATTCAATCTGGCTTCTCTCTCAGCATCTGAATTGCACTGCTTGGCCCCAAACTAACTCCAGCAATCTGTTCTTATCTTCTAGCTCCTTCTCATTCTCTGGCTTATTCTGTCTTCACCTGAGTTCTCTCTCTCTCCAATCTCTCTCTATATATGTGTGTGTGTGTGTGTGTGTGTGTGTGTGTGTGTGTGTGTGTACTCTTAAATAGCTTTCCTTTTCTTCCTTTTCCTCTCTTCTCATGAGAGCTGGGCGTGTCTTCTTCTGTCAAATCTTTCTCTAATTCATCACCTTTTCTGCCACTCAATTAGACATCACTTTCAAACACGGGTGCTTCCTTCTACAAACTTTACCTTCATTGTTTGGGATTAAAGGCATGTACCACCACGCACTCTTCTTTACCTGAAACTTACTTCATACCAGGCTGGCCTTGAACTCGGATCTGCTTGCCTCTGCCTCCTGAATTAAAGGCATGTTTGTATTCCAGACAGATCACATAGACTTAGAAGGCCTTTGCATGTGACCTCTTGCCAGAGCAGCCATGTTCTGAATTAAAATTCCTCTATACAACTCTATCGCTGAAGACAACACGTACCTCTGAAACATGACCCAGCGGCCCCTGAGCTGCAACTGACCTAAAGGCTCCCTCCATGAGGACTAGCTTTGATGATACCAGACGGTGCCAAGCAACTTCCAAAGAAGGAAGGCAACCAACAGTCTTAACTGGCTAAGATGAATGAGTTGCATCAACAACCACCAACACTGGAGTGACTGGTAAGGGTACTAAAAACGGAGAGGCATAAAGTGGTGTCTGAAGAGCCATAGAAGCCTAATAGAGGTTGTCAAACATTGTGGAAAGTAATATACCTGAGAGAAATGCAGAGAGAAGGAAACCTCATGGAGCCTGCAAAATGTCCTATGTCATTGTCTGCCATCATTCTGTATGCCAGACACCATAAATGCATCTTAAGCTACAAGATCCTGGCTCAAAAGGATTATTATAATTAGTACTGAAAGAAAACAATGTGTAATATGACTGTTGACGCCCCTTGTCCCACAGCCACCTTCTACACTAGCATGTCTCCTCCCTTCTCCCACCAGTGTATCTCTCTGTCTCTCTCTCTCTGTCTGTCTTTTGTTAAAAGTTAAGATTTTTATGATAATTCTTTGTGGTTACAAGGAATCTCTTTTTTGGTGAGCTAAAATGCTAACATCTTTAGATTTAAAATGTTGTCTCCTTTTTAAAACTACACCCAATGGATTCTAAATATTTGGGCAGCTTTTTATCTAAAATTTTAAAGTGTCTGAAATTTAATTTACTCTCATTACAGGATAACGTGGCAACTATGTTTAGGGGTGTGAGAGACTTCGGCAAGCATCCCAGAGAAGCCAATAATCATCAGATGATGATGTGCTTCCTGGTTCAGAGAGGAACAGAGTAGGCAAATTCTGACACTGATTGACAGTGAAGCCAAAAAGTGTGTTCACAGACAGAGACAGGGAGAGTAACCAATTTCAGTAATACCTCAACTTATTCATCTTGCTCGTATTTCCAGCTACAGCAGTCAGAATGGATGTAAACATTCTATATGTACGGGCTGTCAAGATAGCTCAGCAAGTAGAAGGGCTTGAATCACAGCCTCACATCCTGAGTTCAGTCCCTGGAACCTACAAACCTACAGTGGGAGGGGAGAACTGACTCCCCAGAGCTGTCCTCTCACCTGCTTACACACACAATAAATAAACAATCAAATTTCCGAGTGATAAAATTCAGGCCACTTTAGGCCACATAACTTTCTCTTAGTAGTGCAAAAGGAATGGAATTCATCTTTTATATATATATATATATATATATATATATATATATATATATACACATATATACATATATAATTTTATTACATAATTTTTAAAATACTACAGTAACCCACTGAACTGCAAGTCACACATATCTGCAAGGGTAAATTGGTTCATAGCTGTGTGGTTTTGATTCCTTGATCCACAGACACCTTTTTTTTGTTGTTGTTAGTATATCTCTTCCCCTCTACCAGTGTTTCTCACTCTGTGTCTGTCTCTCTTTTTCTCTGTGTCTGTCTGTCTGTCTATCTGTCTCTCTCTCTCTATCTCTCTCTCTCTCTGTCTCATCCTTCATCAATATTTTGTTAGAAGTTAACATTTTATTATAATTTTATAATAAAAGAGTGAGCAAATGACTTCTCTTATAATTTCATGCTGAAAAACTCAGAACTACTTACTTCACAGACCAGTAGAGAAGATTAAACCATCAGTCTTCTAAATGCACTGGATATAAACATAGATCACATTGAAAATGTACTGTGATGGAGGAGAGGCCCTGTGCAGGTGGGGACTTCTAGAGATGACCGACAGTCCAGGCCACCTCAGCCCTGGGTTCAACATGTCCGGGTTTGATAGAAAAAGTCTGCTCTGTACTTAAATATAAACAGAAGTAAACTGTGGACTGTATGAGTAGCCAGGGTTTCTACACCAAACAGCTAACTGATAGCCCTTTGGCCATCTGCAGAGACACTATGCAAGAATCTACCAGCGTCCTCATCTTCAGGCTTCCTAAGCCAGCAGCGCCTTTCATTCCCAGCTTAGCTGCCCCTTACCTTCCATCTTTCCTCTCTTTGAAGAGGAAGGGAACCTCAGGCCACCCATAGACCACCCATATTTGAGAATATGGGGTAAGCAAAAAGACGGAAAAGAACCATCTGTTGCCTAATATCTGAATTATCGCTTTGAAAAGTAGGAAATTATTAAACACACATCATTTTAGCGACGACTACTACTAGGAAAGCAATAAAATGTTAGCCACCACCTCCCTCAATTTGCTCTCACTTTGCAAGAGCATCAAGTTCCTTCAGCATTTCCCCAGCCACCTCCAGGGATCCTCACGGGATATCTGGAATCTGCTGCTACCAGTTACATATCCTCTGAGATATAGCAACTCTGTACTGTGTACAATGAATGTAAAGTCTAAAAACTCTGCTTTAAAAAAAATAGAAAAGTACTCATTCTGCACCAAGTATGAATGGCCCTGCCCTGGCTGCATTCTGCCATGGAACCTCTGTAGCCCCGGAACAAAGAAGGTCAAGACCGATATGCAGTTGGAGCATTGGGAAGGAAAGCAACAGGAAAGGGTCCTTTTCTATCACCAAGCAACACATTCCCTTTGTTTAGTTCAATAGTCATGAGAACACTGGTCCAGACACAAAGGTGGGAAGGGAATGGCCACTAAGGGGATAATAGCCCGAGGTGATTTCCTCTTCTGACCTGCAGTATTCCATCTCTCCACAGTGTCCTGCCCCACCAAGGTCAGAAATCTGCAGCACCTTTAATACAATTGCAAACTTCAATGCCACTGCAAAACACCACACTCATGTGTCAAGACAGAAAGAATTCCTCTCTCTCCCCTTTGGACATTGGCAGGGGAAGGGGGCTCTGCTCTGTGTAGCAATGCCTTACATAATTGGGGTACTCCAAAAAAAAAACCTTGTGGTATCTAGGGACAGCTCTCTCATCATCTCTGCTTTCTAATGAGAGAGCCACTCAGCAGAACAAGAGGCCCAGACTTTGTGGAGTTCAGCCCCTCCTCTCAGACTCTGACATGCCTTTGAGCCCAGCATGCCATCTTCCTTTCCATGGGATCCTCTCCTCCCCTGTCCAGACACATACTTCTGTCTCTCCTGCTCCCAGAAATGCATTTTTACTCAAAGAGAAACTCCATTCCAAACATCCCATTACATGCTACTGGTGTAGAGCACTCGGAGCTATAAATGGCCACGTGACTCGGATTTAAATGTAGATGCCTCCACCTGCTGTGTTCAATTCATGAGGTAAAGATTGTGGGCCTGAACTGGCTGCATAACTCGGAAACCTTACAATCTCTCATTCCTTACTGAGTTTTAAGAGTTCACACAAGCCCCAAGGAACCTCGACAGTGCCACCCTTCTCTCTCCCACTCAAGAAGAGATGCTAAAATGTACAGAAGGATGAAAGATGTTTAATTACAGATGGAAGCTTCGTTGTGCTCCACTAAGGTAAGGAAGCACTGAGTGCTAGTTCCTATCCGCCATGTCACATGCCTCTGGCAGACAGAAGGACTCATTCAAATCCCTCAGCTTACCAAAAGCAAACAAAACTAACTTGGGAAGGAAGGGTTGTTTTATTGAAAGAATATGGGAGACACGATCATGGTGGCGTAGACCTATAATTCCAGCACGTGGGAGCCTGAGGCAAGAGGATCACAAGTTCGAGGCCACAGTCTGATCTACACCACAGAAGTGCAGTCCAGCCTGCGACTCTGTCTCAAAAAGAGAGAGGGAAGTGGTGCGCGAGAAATAGCAAAGCACAGGGGGAAAAGAGGGAGAATCTCAAGAACACAGAAAAGTAGAGTAAGGTTGGATCTCAGAGAGAACACGGGAGCCGGCGGGACTCTGCTTGCCTCTGTGTTCCACCTTCTCTTAGAAAGTGGCTTCCTCCACACTGTAGAGAACACCACTGCTCAGAAGTCCCATGGCTCTCAGAGCAGAAAAGGCTTTCCCCTGGTCACCAGAGGAGAGTCCAAAGAAAACAGGAGCCATCAACAAAAGCCAAAAACCGACAGCCAAAACCTTGAGTCAGACCCAAAGGAGATGCTATCAGTATGTGTTACATGCACACAGTTCTTGTTTTGATCATGACATTTACTGAATTCATAGGGTTAAAGACTAATAGTAATAGTAGTAATAATAATAATAATAATAATAATAATAATAATAATAATAATAATAATAATAATAATAATAATAATAGAAGCTGAAATCAAAGCCAAAAAGGAGAGTCCAAAGAGGGTTTTTGGGGTTTGTTTGTTTTCAGTTAAAACTAAGCCGATATTAGGTTTAAATCGGAGCTGGATTGAACCTCCTAGCAGTGTAAAGTGAAAGGAAGTTGTCTGTGACAGTCTGATGGCTCCCCACGATAAGGCACTGATCCCCATCTTTAATAAGAACCAACAATAAGTACGCCACAGGACTTGCCTCTCTCTCTAATATTATGGTTAAAATTGTGCCGGCCGAACCAAATGCAATTACTGCTTAAGGCGGGATAGATGGAAGCGCCCAGCTTCTGCACATTAAAAAGATTCAGTGGGCGAGAGAAGGAAGGAGAGAGACATAATAATGTTTTTATGATTATTACTTGCATTGTTATCATTTGGGTTATTATAATTATTAGTATGATAATTACTTTTTTATTGATACTTCCTTACGTTTGTCTTGAGATGGAAACAGTAACTGCCCAGCTCCTCTTGTAAAAGTGCCAAGGGAGTAGTTGGAAGTGACGATGTACACACAACAAGCCTTTCTCTTCTGTGTTCCTTCTGCCGGGCACTTCCTCTTCCTACATAGGAAGCCTATGTCACGGAAAACAAAGACACACATCTTTCCCAAAGCTCTAGAAGCTGGAAGTAACTTCTTTCCCTTGAAATGGTGTCTTTGAGCGGCTATCAGTCCCTGTCTGCAGCCCCCTTGCCCGGTTTCTATTTGTAGAGTTGATAAAGAGGGCCCGGCTGGGATTTCATGGCCATGTGTCAGGTCTGCCCTTGTCTCAGCATTCCCATTGGCATTGCTGATTAAAGACTCACATGGCTGGGGTCTTGTGTGATCCCTGTGTTTAGGAAGGAGAAGAACAGAGATGAAGCGATCTCTCTCTGAATGATTATATTATTTGATGGAAATTTAATAGGAACTGGGTAGATTTTAATATTACCAGAAAGCTGTAAAGAACTTGACATTTCAATTTGTTTCTGAATCATTCAGATAGCTAGATAGAGCTAGAAATCTACATACATTAATAAGGTTTCTGACAGAGCAGTGAGGAGGAGAGGAAGAAGAAGGAGCTACGTGCTTCAGTTGTGGTCGGGCAGTGATGGGCTTTGTGCTCGGGTGCAGCTTCTAAGCCTCCTCTTTATCAACTCACATCCTTCCTCAGCAGGATGCGTCTTAGGACCTCCTCAGTGTTCAAAGCCTTCCAGACTCAGGAAGCAGTGAGTTACATCACCCTCCCTCCAAGGCTGGAATGACTGGACGTGTGGCCTCCTAGGCATTTGTCATCAAACCAGAGAGGATCTCACTCCCTCATTAAGAACAATGCGGTATGTCTTCTCCGGCACCTGCCTGTCTGACTCTGAGAAACTTGGCTCCACAGCATGATAGTCCGATTTAGAAAGCCCTGGATTCCTATGGAAGAAAGGTAGTAAGACTTTTTCCTACGTGTCTGAACTCTCTCTAAGCAGCCTTAATAATTCACTTTATACAAGATTTGATTTACAATTCTTATTAGAGGAAGACAAATACAAGCTTACTTAAGTAAAGGGTTTTTTTTTGGTTTTGTTTTTGTTTTAATTTACACACACAAAACATCTAGAGGAGAAAAAAAAATGGACAAGCAGAACTTTGCTAAGCTGAGAAGTGAATGCTAAACATGGAAAACAGACAGTTAGGCTGTATCCTTTTACGACTCCTCCATCATTGCAACTAACAGACCATTGTCACCCATAGAGGACTCTGGGAATGGAACAGCAGGGTGGCCTTTGCAGACCGTGTTTGGTCACCACACATCACCCAGCTCTACCTCTCCCTCAGGGATGTAACACCACAGCCCTGCGGTTCTCCACTCTCATTTATCTATGAGATTAGTTCTTCAGCGAACTGCTGGTTTTTAGGCTTTTTTTTTTTTTTTTTTTTTTTTAAGTTTTCCGCTTGTGAGAGGGTTTCACGATGGAAACCATGCCTTCTGTGAGCTGGCCTCCTCTCCCTTCAGTGCTGGGATTACAGGACAGCACCATGATGCCAGCCTGCTTTTGCTTTGTTTGTCTGCAATACGTTAACCAGGACCGATCAGGGAAGAGCCCCGCCTCCCTGGGGATGTGTGCACGCTATCCCCTGTGCTCTGCTCAGCTCAGCTAATACTTTACTCACTTGGGAAATCACTTTTCAGAGTAACAAACTTACAGCATCCTTGATGACGCAACTGGGCCCAATGCTGGGACCACAAGGATCCCTACAAAGGCAAAAGCAGTGGAAGAAGTAAGTATCCACCAGAGGGCAGGTGGTAGAGAGCAGCAGCAGCCACCTCTAGGGACTGAACCGGAAGATGCTTCCAGAAAGAACAAGCCAGCCAACACCTTGACTCTAACCCAATCAGAGTATGCCAAACCTCCAAACCCTGAGAACATCTGGATAGCTTTAAACCACAGGATTTAGCCTAATTGCTTAGAGCAACAGGAAATTAACATGTCGGGTAGTGAATATTTTATTATCTCACAGACATACAAAAAAACCACACTTAAAATTAGGA
The DNA here is from genome assembly GCF_903995435.1 of Acomys russatus. NCBI lineage: Eukaryota > Metazoa > Chordata > Mammalia > Rodentia > Muridae > Acomys > Acomys russatus. The sequence continues at coordinate 7,903 of NW_026131405.1, read as the reverse complement.
AGGTATTGTTAAGCTCTAGTGCTGTATTCATTTGGGAAGCTTAAAAATACACTGATTTTATATTAAAATATAATTCTGATTTCAAAATTATATAAAATAGTTGATAACAATATCTATCAAATTCCTACTATGTAAGGCATTATATTGTGATATACAGTGGCATAAGGAACATTGCCCTTGAACTACTTAATAATAATAATAATAATAACAATAATAGAGAAAATGCACAAAATTTACTTACCTTGATCATTATGTCCTTCTCACTCTAAAATTCTTTCTGACAGACAGTGGGTGCCCTGTGCTTTCTACTGACCCATCTAAATTAAGCTCATGGAAAACAACAGCAATGGAGTTGTCATGAAACAGCCTGTGATGAAAATTGATGTCACTTTTTAAACTAATAGCCTAAGAAGTGAAAAAGAAAGAGGAGGAGGAGAAAAGGAATGGCGGTGGGAGGGAGATGGAGGAGGACCTGCCAGCCAGGCTGACCTGAGGATGACTGGCCTCTTCAGGAGAGGATCCATAGACACATCAAGGTGTGACCCTTACTGGGACATGTTCAACACTGTTTACCTGGGCTTATTAGGATCCGGAAGGATTTTCAGACCTAGAGGGTGTGTTTGGAAAGTCCTGGGTTCACACAGAGACTGGGCATGTGAGACTTGACACTCTGTTGGGAGGAAGGGAGTGATTAGGAGCATAGGTTTGAAGGAGGTCATCTCTGTGCAAACATTCCACCCTCTTTCCTTCCCAGTCCCCTCCCCTCATCCTTCCCTCCACATCCTCCTCACCATCCCCCACCCCCGCAACCTCCCTTTCCCTTCTTTCAGTGCTATGAAGTGAAAAGCCTTGCTATGTCATGCCCTCTCTTGTAGGATGCTCACTGTCATCACAATGCACAAACAGCACCTAAAAGTATAAACCAAGAAAAGCCCATCCACCCCTTTATGTCCTTGAATACTTTGTCAAGAAGACCAATCCTGTAGGTTTGTGTTAGTTGGGGTTTTATTGCTGTGAAGAGACACCATGACAACTCTTATAAAGGAAACATTTCATTGGGGCTGGCTTAGAGTTTAGAGGTTTAATCCATTATCGCTTTGGTGAAAAGCATAGCACACAGGCAGACATGGTCCTGGAGACAGAGTTGAGAGTTCTATATCCAGATTGGCAGGCAGCAGGAAATGAACAGAAACACACTTTCTCCAACAAGGCCACACACCTCCTAATATTGCTACTCCCTATGAGCCTATGGGGGGGGGGGGCGGGTATTTTCTTTCAGACCACCACAAGGGCACAGAAATAAGCAGTAGTGATGAAATCCCTAAAAATTAAAAACTCACAGAAAGGAGCTCATGAAGGGTGAAGTGTAGTGGGGGAGAGCACCAATTCCACACTCAGAGATAGCAGGGCAGAGATTACTCTGGCTGTGTGCAAGCTATGAGAGGGTTGCAGGGCAAGGCGTGGGGGCGGGAGGACACAGCATAGATAGAGTATTTGGGCATTTAGACCAAACTTAGTCAAGTCCTAAGGACAGCGAACTATTACTGAGAGCTTGTGTAGGCCATGGCTGTCATCAGGGCTAGTGGTATGGTCCATTTTCAAACTCTTATCTTGACCAACTGTGTTTACTGTCTCTCCTATTGCTAGCCTAACCCAAATTGTCACATCTCACCTGGACTACTAGAATAGCCTTCTACTTATACTCATTCCCCAGTAGAATATCCTTGCAATACATATGTGCCAGGTGTCCCCTCTCCCTGCGCCCAAAAAAACTAAACTATACCTGAAGGATCCATATGTATACAAAGGAATGGCTGGCTCAGTTACTAAGCAAAGAAGTTCAAGACAACATCACAATGAAACATCACTACATAACCACCCACCATATTGCTTCAGATGAAAAAAAAAAAAAGCCAAGTATTTCAAGTATAGGGGCAACTGAAACGCTCGCACAGTGGTCGGTACAATCATGTTGGAGAAGTATTTGTTAATTTGAGTTTCCTTTCTCATTGTTGTAACAAAATTCTGGGCAGAAACAACTTCTGAGAGGAAAGGAAAGGTTTCTTTCAGTTTTTAGTTTCATGGTATTTTCTGTCACGGTTGGGGGTTGTAAAACATGGGACAGCAGTTATTGTTCACATTGTGGCCATAGGCCACACAGAAGCAGAAAGGACAGGCACAAGCACAAATAGGCACAGTCTTTAAGGGACCAGCTCTGCTAACCTACTCCCCTCACCCAGGCCTGAGAACGGGACCGCAGTGCTGGATGCTAAGCATTCAAGCATGAGTCTGTGGGTGGCATTCCAGACTCAGACCAGGACATTAACATCTACCAAGGGTGAGCGTGTGCTGTAGCCCAGCAATCCCACTCCCAGGCACATATCTAGAAGGTACACGCTCACCTAGAATATTACCCAAAAATACCAAACCACACCCTATTTAATAGTTAAACCCAGAAAAATGCTCTGGCATTTACCTTGAACAGAGAACTCACATGACCAAATGCCATGTAGCAATGGAAGCAAACATACCATAGAGTATATGAATTTCATGTTGTTCAAGGGAAGGATCCAGAGATGAGCAAGTACATATCTCCAATAGCAGATCTAATTTACAAGGTAAGACATTCGATTACAGTTATCCCTGTAGAGGACAAAATGATAGGGACTGGAAAAGGAAACAGAGAGTTTAGGAGCTGGTTGAGATGCTCTGTTGCCAGAGATGAATACTAATTATGCATAGGTTTTACTTTGCAAAAGCTCATTAAACTCTTCCATACATTTATATGTTTCCACTATATTTACATATAGCATATTTATGGACTTCATGAGTTAGAATGATACATTACTCAACTTTCCTTTACCGTAATGAATAGCTGAGACAATAAACTTAATACAAGAAAAGATGCATTTTTGCCTCACAGTTTGAGATCCTCCAATCCATGACCAGTTGTTCCCCTTGACTTGGGCCTGGAAGAATATAGCATACTCAGCAGAAAGCCTGTGGTAGAACAAAAACATTTACCTCAGAGGTCAAGATAAGGAAGAGAAGAGCCTGGCCCTAATAGTCCCAGCAAGGGCACAACCCCCCAAGACCTTTCACTAGAGCCTAAATCAGTGGTTCTCAATTTTCCCAATTTTGCTACCATTTAATACAGTCCCTCCTACTGTGGTGACCCTCAGTCATAAAATTATTTCATTGCTACTTCATAACTGTAATTTTGCTACTGTTACAAATCATAACATAACTGTCTGTTATGCAGGATATCTGACATGTACCCTCAAAGGGGTCATGACCCACAGGTTGAAAACCACTGGCCTAGATCTAAAATGTTTGCACCACTACTCTACAACACTATGGACCAGGTATGAAACTTGTGATGCATGGATGTGTTTTTCTTTTACTCTCGGGGGTGGGACACGGGGCTGCTTCAGTTTGTCCACAGCTTGTTTAACCATGACTGTCCATGCCACTATCCGGGGCATGATCTTTGACAGTTGCAGAGAGTTAATTCTGGAAACTTAAAAGAGTATAAAAGATCCTTTTACATCCGGAACCCACGTGGGTTTTATTATCCTGTTTCAATTGTTGTCTTGGAGGTTTGCCACCTCTATCTGCTAACATGGGCTTATTCATGGAAGCTTCTAGCCTCCATACAATCTAATCCAGGCCTAGAATGTTTTCCGCCACTGAGACTTGCTGGTGGGTTCAACTCAGCTGTTCCGACTCAAACTCCTTTCAACCTGGCTTCCCTCTCAGCCTCTGAATCGTTCTGTTTCACCTCAAACTAACTCTAGCAATCTGTTCTAATCTTCTGGCTCCTTATTCTCCGGCTCCTACTGTCTTAACCTGTGTCTGGCTAGTCCCTCTCTTCAACCTGTCCCTGTAAAACTCTCCTGGTAAAGATGCCTCTGAATTCCACATACTGATCTGCCATGACTCAACTCTCCTGCACTGCCTCTCAATCAACTGCCAGAGGGCAACTCATCAACAGAACTAACTAGGAAGAGCTGAGAGATATGCATGCCTCTGTCTCCTGAGTGCTGGTATTAAAGGTGTGTACCATCACTCCCAAGACCTAGGCTTTTCTTTACCTGAAACCTGCTCTGTACCAGACTGCCTTGAACTCAGAGATCTATTTGCCTCTATCTCCTGGGATTAAAGGCATGTCTGTATTCCACCAAGAGTAGCCATGTTGCTAGATTAAAAGCCCTCTACCTCCTGCTCTTTTTTTTTAAATAACTATTTTATTTTATTTTATGTGCATTGGTGGGGGGGTGTCAGATCACCTAAAACTAGAGTTACAGACAGTTGTGAGTTGCCATGTGAGTGCTGGGAATTGAACCCGGGTCCTTTGGAAGAGCAGACAGGATTCTTAACCACTGAGCCATCTCACCAGCCCATGCTCCTCGCTTCATGCTCACTCCAAAATAGCCATTCTCTCTCTCTCTCTCTCTCTCTCTCATCTCTCTCCCTCTCTCCTCTCTCTCTCCTCTCTCTCTCTCTCTCTCCTAAATATCGCACTCCTTTCTCACCTTGAAATTTTCATGCAAATTATATTTTTGCTGAGAAATTTTCTGATCATTTTATTTAAAAAGACAACCCACCAAACACCAAACCTTTTTCCTCCAGTTTTATTTTCCCTTATAGGACATATTGTCTTTTAGTTTGCCATATATATTAGTTACTCTTCTCATTGTTCAACAATTTACCTAGAAAAAGCAATTTAAAGAAGGAAAAGTTTGTTTAGCTTACTGTTTGAGGGTGGTACACCATGGTGAAGAAGTCACAGGGGAAGGGATATGAAGTGAGTGGTCACATTGTGTTTTTCACAGTATGGAAGCAGAGAAATGATTTCTAGCACTCAGCTCCTTTTCGCCCCACTCCTTTCTTCAAAGAGATGGTGCCACCCACATTCAAGATAGTTCTTCCCCCTTCAATTATACCTTTCTATACACACCCAGAGATGTGCTTCTTAGGTGACTCGAAAGACAGTCAGGCTGATAATGATGATTAACCACTGAAACCCGGCCCTTTCCAAATGTTGACATCACTTTAAATCATAACATTACATCCCTGTCCCCTGCACTCTCATTTTCATTTCACAATGTAAAACACGTTTAGTCAACCTCTAAAAGTTTCCGTGATCTTGAATAGTTCCAAGGTTGTTCACTAGTTCAACGTCTCTTCTGAGATTATGAAATCTCTTCACTGTGAACTTCTTTTAAAAAAAAAAAAAGTGTGCTTTCAAAATACAATGCTACAGAATAAATGTTCTCATGTCAAATGAGAAAATGAGTGCATGGCAAGGAAATACCATACTAAAGCAAGAACAAAACCCAGCTGGAAAGATACCAAATACTCTATGTCAGCCATTTGGAATTAATAATGGAATCATCTAGACTCCGATGGGCTTGGGGTTCCATCCTGGTAGAGCCTCTCTCTTGGCCTCCTCCACTCTGTGCCTTCAGCTTGTCCTGCAAAGTGAGAGGAAAGTTAGGAAATACTTGGATCACTAGCCTAATTGTAAAACTACATTGTCAATGTACTCAATGATTACAGGTAACCACATGAGCAGAAATTATTTAGCAAGGAACACCTCTATGCATGATAGTAGTAGACTGTGTCACAGACCCGAGTGTCAATAAGAACAGAAGAGGTTACAGGGATAAAAGACCTGGATGGTAAGGTCAGTAAGGGACCGAGGTAGAGAGTACTGCAGGTGTCTGGACCCTTATGACTCTTTAGAGCAAGGTTCACAGGTGAGCAAATGACAAGCCTGAGATACACTATAAACGTGTGACAGGGAGCAGATGATGTTAGGTGAATGTGTGGAAAACAAGAAAACCAAACTCATACGTTTAGCAGGCTTCAGGGAAAAGAGACAAAGAGGAGATGGGTTTTCTGTACGTTGCTATGAAGAGCTGAATTTATGTTGCTGGGTAAGTGTATAAAATTAATGATAATAATTTAATAATGAAGTAAGTCATTAAGCATTGTGGTTCAAAAGCTCAATCACACTGGTGACTTGGACTAGCTGATTGTTCCAGAATCCTGTCTGGTCTTCTGAAGGCATAATGTTGTGCTCGCTGTACGTATTACACCTCTGAGGGGAAAGGCTTCCCCCAGGGAGGTTTTGCAGTTCTGAGGAAAGATATCCCCAGTGCAAGTGTCACAGGCCTGAAGAGGGAGATGTATCCTGGCAGTCAGGAGCCAAGGAATACCACAGAGTTGCACTACACAACAAACCTCCCACAAGAGATACACTGAGAGAGACACAGGAGGATGAGAAGCAGTGGAGAACTGAGCAAAAGGGAGACTTTACATCCAGTTTCTTGTGATGCAGTTTTCCAGGGTGGGGACTGGTGAGATTTCAAGCTCAGGCATTGGTGGGGTTTGGTAGGTTTTTAAACCCAGAAGTGGGCTCAGAAATTTTTTCCTGCACTCATTTTCATACCAGTATACGTCCTATGACAGCAATCAAGAGTCCCATCTTCCAATGATACAGTTTGAGAAAAACTGGGGGAGTCACATCCTTGAGCTATTGATTTTTCTGCGGCCTCATGACAAAGACTCATATCTTATATACCCCAGATATCAGGTTTAGGGATAGGGTAAAGTTTATATCTTAGAGATTGTTCTCTTTATGAAGGCTTCCTGGTAAGATGGTAGACTGTTGGCTCCTCCCATGAGACCCAGTGAAGGGACAATTCAGAATAAGAAAAAAACAGGCTTTAACCCAAAGAGAGAAATATAGGGGGTGGAGGAAATCTTCAGAAATTCACAGAGGAAATGAAATGCAAAGGATTGCTGCTTATACCCATCTTGGGTCCCTGCTTGTGTCACACACTCACCATACACCTGGGGAATACCCTTCAGCTAAGACAGGTGGTATGATCTTGGCACTCTTGGGATTGTTGAGGGGATCTGTCAAGCCTACAGAATGCAAAAATCAAGTGAAGCTAGCAGAGGTTCCTAAGACACAAAGGAAAGGGTCAGCTGTAAAGATAATTCTAGCATACATCAGACATTTGGCCAATACAAAGTCAAAAATGACATAAATCAAAGTCAAGACAAGAGTCTGAAGGTGGACAGAGCCTGCCCCGTGTAACCAGTTTTAACAGTACTCAGTTCTAAAAACCCGGAAAGAAACCACTCCCACACCTTTCTCTTTTCTTTCATTTCCATGTAGTTGTTTCTTTAGAGTCTATCCATCATGAGTTTGATACTGTAGCTTTTAATTTTGATGCTTTTATATTTTATTCACCTATGGATAGCTGGCTAATTTTGTTGGTGTATTTTCCCATTTTTTAAATTTTATTTGTGTGTGTGTATGTGTGTGTGTGTGTGTTCATGTAATTTTTCACTTTATACAACTTTCTTCAGTAGTATTGCTACTTCTGGTTCCATGACCATCGGTTGTAATTTGTGGGCTATAATAGATTTTGTGTGCATTTTTATTATCTTGTATAGTTTGATGATGTCGTGACTACATTTTTGGTTTCCTCCTACTGAAGCAGTACTTGGGACTGAGCCTTCAAAGTGGGCTGTTTTGTAACCACCGTTCTAAAAACCCAGGAGAGAAATCTAAACCAATGCATGCTCACATCACAACACAGAAACACAAGAAATATGGACAAGCACAAAGCATGACTCATGTAAAATTCTAACTTCTCAACTACCAAAATCAGCGACACTAAAACCAGATTAGATGCTGGATGAAGATTTCAACTTTTTTCTGATAAAAAACAAATTGCCAATGACCCAACATGGATATAGGCAAAGTGATGAATTCTATCCAGAAAGTAGAGAGAGAGAGATCAGCAATCCAGAAGAAAATTCTAACAAATGGACAAGAGAGACAGAGAGAGAGAGAGAGAGAGAGAGAGAGAGAAGAGAGAGA
>NW_026131403.1:0-69165 GCF_903995435.1 Acomys russatus | reverse complement strand
TCTTACTTTTCAGTTGGGGTTAAGGTTACGGAGTTACATATTTAATGTACATTAACTCTGAAAATTTGTATGTTTTCCTGAGAATACATAGAAATTCATCTTAAAAGTGATTCCCATTTTTAAAGACGAACAGGCATTATTTACCACAAAAAGGAGTAAAGTTTCATGATAGATACACGACCTACAAAACACAAAGAAGAAAATAGTAATTAAAGAAAAATGACAAATAACTAGCTAAGCAGTGCCCAAGTGGCCATGGATTGAGAGCTTCAGGGGAGCTTCCATGTGTCCAGCACAAACAGCACCAGGAGGGCAGGAAGGGATTCTAGCAGCATTTGCCTGGGCACAGCCCTGCCAATGTGGGAACTTAGGAAGGCCCCTCGAAGGTAACATTAAGCAGAGATAATGTGCAGTTACTCACCTAAAGGAGGAACTGACATTCTTGAGAACTGGATGAACCAGAGACCAGGCAGACAATAGAAAATTTCTTAAATAGTCCTTAATAGTTAGAAAATCTTGGAAAAAGAGTAAAAAATCCTGATTAGACATGTATCACCTATAGTGTTTTTTTTTTTTATTAATTTATTCCAGTTACATCTCAATGTTTATCCCATCCCTTGTATCCTCCCATTCTTCCCTCCCTCCCATTTTCCCCTTATTCCCCTCCCCTATGACTGTTCCTGAGGGGGATTACCTCCCCCTGTAAATGCTCATAGGGTATCAAGCTCTCTCTTGGCAACCTGCTGTCCTTCCTCTGAGTGCCACCAGGTCTCCTCCTCCAGGGGACATGGTCAAATGTGAGGCACTAGAGTACGTGAGAAAGTCATATCCTACTCTCCACTCAACTGTGGAGAATGTTCTGACCGTTGGCTAGATCTGGGTAGGGGTTTAAAGTTTACCACCTGTATTGTCCTTGGCTGGTGCCTTAGTTTGAGCCACCTGTAGTGTTTTATTGAAAACTGCTACTACAGGAAGGTCCGGGCTTCCCAAACCAGGGACAGGAAGGAAGAGCCTCCAAACACAGACAAGTGCTCCTCTCCATCTCCCTCCCGACACTTGGGGACAGGTGTACTGTATGTGCAGGGGACAGATAAGTAACAAGGAAAAAGGAGTGAGGAAGACACTGCCTCTGGGATGCCTTAGAACATGGGAGAGGTAGAAGCCTGAACCGGGTACCAGCGGCGAGGAGGCTGGAGAGCGCGCCAGCGCCCCTGCCACATGCTGCACACGCGGGTGGACGGATGGCCTGACCAAGCTGGGCGCAGGAGGCCGGAGGGAGCTAGGACTCACCTTCCTTGCCCTCCCAAGCCACTATGTGGGGGCTCAGCCGCAGCAGCCCATGCTTCCTTGCTTCCTCTCTCTCTGCACCGGTTCAGCGCTTTCCCACCGCCCCTCGCCCCTCCAGCGCCCAGGGCTCCCCCTCCCGTCCCTGCTGCGCCTGTCCTCCAACTTGCCCGGCTCCCCCTCCCGACCTCCAGCTCGCCGGGCTCCCCTTCCGGTCCTCCAGCTCTCCCAGCTCCCCCTCCAGCCCTCCAGCTCGCCCGCCTCCCGGTCTTGTCCCGCCCCTGCTGCGCCCCCGGCTCCCCAGCCCAACTCTGCTGCGCCCGCTTGGCCAGGAACTACCGGGCTTGCACGAACCATGCTGTCCCCTCCTGCCCGCACCCATGGTGGGCAGCGCCTCGGCCGGTCGGGACTGTGTTGCTGGCTGGACGTGGGAAGAGCAGCGGCTCATTCGGCTGCAGCGACATGCTGGTGCCCAGATAATGGGTTTACGACTGGGTTGGATGAGGCGCGAAAAACGCAAGGGCACCGCACCTGCAACTGATGTGTAGCGGCATGTGCTGCAAGGACGCACGTGCTCCTCTTGCACCCACTAAACAAGCCCTGACATTGGTACAAGAAAAAAATGACAAATCATAGAGAGCTTTGGGTGACTGTTCAGACAGCAAACTATCTCTGTCATTTTTTCATTTTGGAAGCTGCTAACCTGTACTTCCTGTCTACTCAGGTAATTAATTTTCTTCCTTCTCAAGTTTCCCATAGGTTTGAAGACCAGTTGGTTTAGTCTTACAATTAAGCTTAGTTGGGGTTAAGATGTTTTTAGTTCTAGATAGATGTTTTAAGTTGGTAAAGACGAGATGTGATAGATATGGATTTACACTCACCAAGATAGCAAAGATGTTTTCTTCAAGGTTACCAAATACAAATAGCCAAAACACTATGAATGTAACATTTATATAATTCCTATTTTGTGGTTCTTTTTGCTGTAGGTAATTTATTTTATATATGTATAGTAATATAAATGTATATATAAAAATAAGAAAAATGATTTTTAAAAATGACAAACCAATAAGAGTAAATTGATTACACACGACCTTGGAATTTTCTTATTATATCCACTCCTCAACTCCCGCTGCACACCTGTGGCAAAATGGGCCACTTGAATGGATTCCTTCAAAAATTGTTGCCTCATATCCCTCCATAGTTGTCTCTCTGAGCCTTACAGGTATTCCATAAAGCCCACAAGGACAAACTATTGTGGAAAGAGCTCATCAAACTTTAGAGGAATGCATTACTAAATTACAAGAAGTATTTAAATATAGTTGTCCACATCGTATTCTCCAACATGCTCTTTTTGTGATCAGTCGTTGTCAATGGAAAGGCCCCAGTGTAAGTCTTCTCACAGGATGCAGATTATCTGGATCTGACCTCATGGCTGTCAGCCACCTGGGCAGCAGAGCCAACACCTAAGCTCTGTGTGTGTGTGTGTGTGTGTGTGTGTGTGTGTGTGTGTGTGTGTGTGTGTGTGTGTGTGTGTGTGTGTGATATTAACCCTTTCCATTCCAGCCCAGGACCTACAGTCTCAGAGCTTGTGCCCCCATTTCTGTAAGTCTGAACCAGTCTTGGTCTGATGGCCCAGGAACCTATGCTTTAGATATTATTACTAATTCTCTTACTCAACTAAGAGATTTGTTGCTGTTCTCATGTTGGGAATGACTGCTAGGATCTGTCACAGCCTCTGCTACTCCATTGGCTCAACAAACGCATAATACAGAACATATTGACCTGCTTTCTAGGAATGTTTCCTCATCACTTACCTCACAGGAGAACATTGATAAAAATTTAGAGGGCAGAGTAAATGCATTAGAAGAAACAGTTTTGTTTATATGCAATCAGATTCAAAATATTAAGGTTAGATTGACTGTTTCTTGTCACTCACAGTGTAAATGGATATGTGTTATCCCAGTTCCATATAATTCATCTAAAGTATATTGGGGACCAGTTAGGTCCCATTTGCATGGCCCAGGGATAATTGTGATTTGGCAATAAATATACAACACTTGCTTCAACAAATTGCAGCTGTAAGCTCAGATCAGTCAGGACCCATCTCAGCTGAAGAAGTTGCAAATACATTTTGACAGACTCTAACATCCATTGTCTCGGGAAGGGACTTGGTCGTCTTTTATTACTAATTCAGGGATAATTCTGGGAATTGTTCCAGTTTTAACTCCTGTTCTTCCAGTCATCTTCTGAAGACTAAAAGAATGTTCTACATACCACACAACAAAAATCTACAAACTTTTTAAGTTATTAAACCACAAAGGGGGAAATGACGTAGCCATATCCACTGGAAACAGTCAGAGTCATGAAGCCAGCACAGCTGTTTGACACAGTTCCAGCAAAGCTCAGCGCATTGCTACAATCACTGTTTATCTGTAACTTTTGGGTTTTGGTCTCTTGGTGTTGCATTATTGGGGACTTTCTGCATTATGGTTCAATTTATGTCTTCTTCTGAGACAAACTGTGTCTGAGTCTTTTTAGAGAAACCTAAAGCTAACTTTATCTGGCCATGATTTAGAAGTCTTCCTTATGCCCTGGAGATCACAGACAAGCACATAGCTAGAGGAGGCCATTACTCCTGGAAGCTTCTTGGAGTATCTGCCCCTGAGCTAACTTATATATTGTAATTGCTGTAGCGTAAACAGAGACAGTTGACAAACTCTGACTGGCCAGGGGAATAGGTTCCAGATTCAAAGGTCTCTTTATTATAGGCCTAGGCTCTCTGAAAATGTAGTATAAAGATAGGGGGTTATACAGGGTACATCCCTGGAGGATAAAGTTCAGTAAGTAAAATACATTGAATAAAATAAACTTTTCCTACTGTATAGCATGGATGATGAAACACAGTAAAAGGAGTTAGGTATAAGTATTTGTTATTCCTAAAAAGACCTGTTCAGATATTTTCTATCTGGAGTGCTCTCAAACTACAAACATTGCCAGCCTAAAAGCAGGCTGTCATATATAAAGTGTGTTTGCTTTGGAGGAGACAGTCTTTAGATTCTTTAAATTGGAGTATAGGGCTAATAATAAAAATAAAATCTACTCTGTTTATATTTTCTAATTGTAACTGAACTTGTAACCCTGGACATGTAATGAAAATTCAAGTACATACTCTGTACCACTTGGATAATCATTGCGCTGTCTTTGTTCTGTGAAACTTGTATAAATAAAGGAGCACCTGGTTGCTGGTGAGTCAGAGCCATGGAGGCAGCCTGATTGGGAGCCAGTAGAGCTGCTACATTCACCCCATCACCTGACTCCCTCCCTCCCCTTACCCACTTCTTACCTCCTGTAGGCAAAGAGCTCCTTGCAGGGAAGGCAGAGAGGGCTCACACTCAGGAAGCCCCCCACTAAGTTCTGCATCGTGATGAGCAGGCAGCAGACTGTGTCCACATGCAGTGTAGTTTGAGCATACATAAGACCCCAAATCCCACCTCCACAGTGACACACTTCCTCCATCAAGGCCACACATTCTCCAATAAGGCCATGCCTTCTAATAGTTGCCACTCCCTATGGGCCAAGCATTCAATCTCATCAGTGTGGGGGCTCCATTCCTATTCCAACCACCACAGTGGGCATGTTGGAATTTGAGCCAACGCCTTTATAAAAGTGTGTTATGATGAGAATAGAGTCACACACACATATACACACACACACCCCTATGTACGTTTGTCAGTGTTCTACTGCATATATCTTAACTCTCAGTTAGTTGGATGGATACCTGAATCACTTAGCAATCTCTTTCCAGGGAATCTGAAACCAAAAACAGACACAGACATCTCTCTGTGGCATGTAGCATTGGAACCTCTGCATGAAGGGGTCGGGTGGGGGCCCAGTGTGGCCAACCTAAGAAAACTACTTTTGGAATTTTTTTAAACAAAGCAGCTAAATGGGAGCAAATCTCTGTTGACTTCCTCCCAGGAGTGTCTTGGGCCCTGGCCACTTGTCAGATTTGTACCTGTGCTGAGCTCTGCTGTGCTTCACCTAACAGCTCTCACCTCAGCTTTCCCCTGCTCTCTGCTGACATGGGCCTAAGGTTAAGACTAACAGCTCTCACCTCAGCTTTCCCCTGCTCTCTGCTGACATGGGCCTAAGGTTAAGACTAACAGCTCTCACCTCAGCTTTCCCCTGCTCTCTGCTGACATGGGCCTAAGGTGAAGACTAACAGCTCTCACCTCAGCTTTCCCCTGCTCTCTGCTGACATGGGCCTAAGGTTAAGACTAACAGCTCTCACCTCAGCTTTCCCCTGCTCTCTGCTGACATGGGCCTAAGGTTAAGACTAACAGCTCTCACCTCAGCTTTCCCCTGCTCTCTGCTGACATGGGCCTAAGGTGAAGACTTACAGCTCTCACCTCAGCTTTCCCTGGAGCAAGCGCGTCCTCATGGCCCTGGACCACTGACATGATCTCAGAGTCTGGCTGTCCCACCTCACAGAGAAAAGCCACATGAGGCCAGAGGCCTGGTTTAGCAGCATTTTCTTTTCCTTTCTTCATCAAAACTGTAGGAAGGGAGGGAGATAGAAGAGGAAGATGATGAAAGGAAGGGAAAACTAAAGTTCTCAAAGTCCCGAGGTTATTGATGAGGCTTAGAAAGCTGCCATCATCTAACACGAGAGGCATAAGGATCAAATGTGTGGATTAAATATAAGTGCATCCCCCACATTGGATGTCCTAATGACGCTGAATACCTGCTTCTAGACATGTGGGGTCTTCCTTAGAGTCTTTCTGTAGCTGTAATGCTCCACAGAAGAAAACCCCAAGGGGCAAATATTCCTGAAGTTATACACCATACGAAAGAAGAACTGGAAATAAAACCAGGGACTTACTGCCCATGCTGTCAGTAATAACTCCAGGGGCCTTTACAGTCTGGTTCTGGTTTTTATTGAAATTTTTTCTTTTGTAGGTATTTCAAGATCAAATACTAAAGGAGAGAGGGGAGGGATGCACGTCATATGAAAATGGCATACAGATGGGCAACAAATACAAATAACACTTTAAATGGAAGCCTAGTTCTGTTGTAGGAAGAGCATCAGATAGGAAGTCAGCAACCAGGCTTCCAGTTCTGACCCTGCTGCTAATAAGCTGCTTGTTTTTTGGACAAATACTTTGATTGGCTTCTCTGTATCTCAGGTCCTGCTCTGTAAAGTGAAGGCATTGTTAGAAACAATGTCTCCCCTGGTTGCAAAATTCTATGAGAGATCTTAAAAGTGAATTTAATGAATCAAAATGATAGTTATATTATGAAGTAACGAAATTGCCCAAATAATACATTTAATGCATTCTTAGAAAGCCAAAATGGACACAGAAAATATATTTAATTAAATATAGATAGAACAATAGAGGGATTTTTGTTTCTGGCCTTTAAAAAACCCTCTAGTTAAGAGAAATATAGGAGATAGGGAAATAGAAGAACCCAGAGAGTCCTAGAAACCTACAAGAAGTACATTGTGATGGGTAGATTGGGGTCCAGGGGGTCTGCTCAAACTATTGCACTAACCAAGGACAATACAAGTGGTAAACATTGAACCCCTACTCTGATCTACCCAATGGACAGCACATTCTCCACAGTTATGTGGAGAGTGGGAACTGACTCTGACATGAACTCTGGTGCTCCGTATTTGACCACCTCCCCTTAGTTGGGAGGCCTGATGGCACTCAAAGAAAGAATAAGCAGGCTACTAACTAAGATAAGACTTGATAGCCCATGACCATATAGTGGGGGAGAAGGTCCCCCTCAATCTTAGACCTAGAGGAGAGGAATAGGGTGAAAGCGGGAGGGAGAGAGGAATGGGAGGATACAAGTGATGGGATAACAATTAAGTTGTAATCTGAATAAATTAATAAAATTTAAATTTAAAAAACACAAGGAACCTAGCAAGAATAAGGATAACAGAATTATAAAAGACAAGCAGAATTAATCATTATGACTTTAATTAGGGGAAGATTCTTTTAAGTCAAGAGGCTCAATATTGCAGGCAGCATCCATAATCATAAGCTTTTCAACCATACGCACAAAACATCACATACATCACATAGGAGGAAAAAGGGCTCAGAGAACAAAGGACATAAAGCTAGGAATGTTTGGAAAAAGCAGACTCATCCCTCACAATGGGAGATGGTGGTACATGTCTAATGAAGAGGCTTGTGTGGGAAGCACTGGATGTTCAGGAGGCAGAATTACAGGAGTGCACTGGTAGAAATGATTGCCACCTGGCAGCTAAGCAAGGCACCGAGCCCAGATGTTCTTGTCTCAAGAGCATTCAACACATAAGCAGCAATGAAGATAAAACTTGCAGAAGAAATTACAATACAAGAAGGTACAGGAAAAGGAAAAAAATACAACATAAAGAAACATTTCAAAATAGATGAAGCACATTTGTCATGATGAGGAAAAAACAAAACAAACAATAACAAAGGAACCAACAGAAGATAAAACAATGCAGACAGACGGTAAAAAAAAAAAATGGGCAGAAAAAAAAAATGGGCAGAAAGAAAGCTGTGGGAATGTTTGTGGAACAGTCTAGAAGCTAGTCACATTATCCCAAACTCCATGTGCTTCCACATGTCACTGCTATAGTTATGGAAGGTATCATTTTGCACATGATGATTTGGGGCAAGGAGAGGAGAAATCAAGGATTGTTGCACTTTACTACATGGGAAACTATTTTCAAAGACTGAGCCAGAAGCTAGAAAGATCTGACATCAGAGCCAATCCAAGATCCAGGAAGAAGGAGGAAGATGGCTTCATCGGTAATTCTAGGGTGGAGAAACTCAGCTCAGAAAGTCTCCTGACACCAAGAAGAGGACTTAGGAACGACAACTGAAAAGAAAGGAGAGGAAAGAAAGAGAATTCTGATGAGTCACTATGGCATCAGATTGCCCTTCCTTAGCAAAACCCAAATACACCGTATTCACAAGTGTATGACAGAGAAGAATAAAGAGCCTACAGATGGTCACTATGGCATCAGATTGCCCTTCCTTAGCAAAACCCAAATACACCGCATTCACAAGTGTATGACAGAGAAGAATAAAGAGCCTACAGATGGACAGATGGACAGATGCCACAAGTAGAATCACACAGGTCCATCAAAGCAGGCTAAGGTGTCTGTGAAAGCAATGCACTGTCATGGTCAGGGATCCCTGCCCCAAGCCTTATTCCTGATCAAACAGATTGGGCTGATGTCACTGCCTATGAAATTAGTAGCTGTGATTAATGATTTGAAGTAAACAGTGCCAGAAAGGGTTTCCTAAAGAGAATTTTCCTTTGTAAGTATTTAAAGGAGCAAGTTTTGTCTGCTTAGTTGTTTTGTCATTCTTCCCAGCACCAATTAAGGGACTGTAGATTCACAGAAGCACTGGTATGGGAGCAGCATCTGCCGGCTGGGCAAAACACCAAAGAGAGTTTTGTTCTGCTTAGGGACAGGAGAGCAGGGGTATCTGAAATAAAAGGATGAAGATAAGATAGACCTGCATAGAGATGTTTCAGTATCAATGGAGAGCCATTGACAACATGGTGTACAAAAGGGAAATCTGAAAGTGGTTGAAGAATTTGACAATGTACCTTGCTTCATCACC
This sequence comes from Acomys russatus, assembly GCF_903995435.1. Lineage (NCBI taxonomy): Eukaryota > Metazoa > Chordata > Mammalia > Rodentia > Muridae > Acomys > Acomys russatus. The sequence goes on along the minus strand of NW_026131403.1, from coordinate 60,250 downwards.
AGTTGACCCTTTGTTCCACCATCCTGGGAAGTCGCTGTCCACCTCTGAAGTTGGAAATTTGTGGCAGACTCCTGAAAAGGCCCACTTTCAGGCCTTAGATGGAATAGAAGCTTGGTCGTCAGGAGGAGGTGGCCTCTAGCTTTTGAGAAGGGGAGTGGGAACGTGAGGACCATTCACTCCGAGTTTGACTGCTGTGATGTTTATTAACTACGTCTGCTCAGATCCCTTCTGAGGTGCAACGACGATTTTTCTCTGCTGCTTTTCCCAGAAGTCTAGCTCTCTGTGATATGTAGAGGCCATTTAGAAAGAGCAGCTTCTGTCTATGGACATAAAATATGAGCTTTTGTAACAGGCCCCAAGACAGTAGCATGACACCATGTTACAGGCACCATGCTGACTTAGAACCCAGCACATAGCCTTCAACACCAGCAAAAATGGGAACATAGACCTAAGCTTTCAAGACCTAGTCCACAGTTCCAGGATCTAGGAAAACCCTAAATCTAATAATCTTGCCTTTGGCTTTTCAATAGCTAACTGTTCTTGCTGACCGAAGAGTCAATCAGGATGTGATTTTTATTCACAAAAGCAAAAGAACTGTGAAGCTTGGGGCTGTATGATCTGGGCAAATTCTCCATGCCGTGGCCAGCTGGCAATACAGGCTTTCTCTCTGGCTTTAAGAGTGTCTGTGTGTCCTCTAGGGAAATTACCGTGCAACACTTTCAAATCTGAGTTCCTCACAGTAATTAATTATATTTGCTTGAAAGAAGGTAGTTATTGACTTCTTTGGGTTATCATAACACAATGTCACAGACTGGGTGACTTAAAACAACAGAAGGGGGATGGAGAGATGGCTCAGTGGTTGGGAGCACTGACTGTTCTTCCAGAGGACCCGGGTTCAATTCCCAGCACCCACATGACAGCTCACAACTGTCTGTAACTTCAAAATCTGACAACCGTAGACATATAATGCATATAAAGTAAAAATAAATAAATAAATAAAAAACAAACAGAAGGTTATTTCTTACCCTGGAGGCTGAAGCCACACTGCCACAGAGCCATGTGGTGTCTGAAGGGTCTACAGAAGGATCTGCCCTGTCCTCTGCCTAACTCCCAGTGGTTCTTGGGAGCCACTGGTGATCCTGGGCCTTTTCCTATCCCACAGCCTTCTTCCTTCCTATGTGTGCCTTGGTGTGCAAAGGCATCAAGATGCCTGTGGGGGAGTTTTGGGGCCAAGTACAACCCGGTGTGGCCGGGTTGTGATATTAACTTGATTGCATCTAGAAAACTCCCGTTTCTACTGACGTCACACTGACAGGTTTGGATTTGAATATATCATCTTAGGAGAAACAATTCAACTTGGAATAGGTAGGATATAAGATTAGCAGCAATCTGTTATTAATTAATAAAGGGGTGCTCTGGGGGCACTTGGGGTGTTCACAACCATTAGAGGTGCTGGTAACGCTTCAAGGTGTAGAAGGTAAGGTTTGTGACAGCTTTCATGACTGCATCTTAGTGTTCTGTGCATCTCCTGTTTTCCCCCGAGAATGCTACATGAGGCATTTCTGAATAAAAGACAAAGTTTTAATTAAGTTCTTGTTAAAATTAGTAGTACAATGATTATCCCTTTCAGTTCAGGATTTCCAAAGGTAAAAAGACAAAAGACTCTGTGGAGCTGGCTCAGTGGTCAGAGCACTCACTGCTCAAGCCTGGGCCCCTGCTTCCGAATCCCTGGAAGCCACATAGAGCCAGGAACAGCTGTGCACATGCCTATAACCCCAGCGCCAGGCACAGCTGTGCACATGCCTATAACCCCAGAGCCAGGCACAGCTGTGCACATGCCTATAACCCCAGCACAAGGCACAGCTGTGCACATGCCCATAACCCCAGAGCCAGGCACAGCTGTGCACATGCCTAAAGCCCCAGCGCCGGGGGAGAAGAGGACAGGATGATCCCTGGACATGCTGGCTGAGTCCCAGCCTAGCTTCAGGCTCAGCAAGAGGCTGTGTCTTAAGGGACAAAGGCTGAGAGTGATACATGGTGAACTGATGTCCTGCTCTGGCCTCCCTTAGACAGAGATATAAGCCACCCACACACCCGTGTGCACGTGCACCACACACACAAAAGGATTTATCTGTTTTCATGTTTTTGCCATGGTTAGACTGAGAGTTCTCTGGCAAAGAGGGGCTTCAATCTGCTCTGATAATAAATGGACAGCAATCAGAGTGCATTTCTAACCTAGTGAAGGAGCACTCATGTCAGATCCACCTGCAGTGTTCAGAGGGTCCTTGACATTTGATGCTCATGCGTGTCTGGCCTAAACAGTTTTGCCAGGATTGTGTCACAGGCAGGTATGGATCGTGTTGGAAGCACCCTCAGCAAATCCTCTAAAATTCGCCTGCTTATGGTGATTTAACAGTATTACCAATGGATTCCTGCTATTATGTGTAATGCCAAGAGAAGCATTTTTGCTAAATTCCATATTTAATTTTGTGGCATTACCAGTCAATTACCTCCAAAAGAGCCAAATATTTATCTACAATGAATGCTTTAATTTTTCCTATTTGGCTTTTATTTTATTTCAAATTAGGAGTTTGTCTCTTACAGTTAACAATTCCTTCTTTGAATTCTTTTTTCAGTGTTATTATGTGGCCCTTTTTTGACAAATAAGTCAGCTGAGTGTTTACTGAGGTTCAGGGTTTCTGCATTTGAATGTTCTTTTAAAACATTTAAAAAGTGTGTGTGTGTGTGTGTGTGTGTGTGTGTGTGTGTGTGTGTAGATGGAGAGGGAGAGACAGAGAGGGAGGAGAGAAAGTGAAGAGAGGTGGGGCCATGCGCAGGTGCCATGATGGGTGTGCAGAGGTCAGAGGATGAAGGAACCAGCCCCCCATGGACCCCCATTAAGGCCAAAGTCTGGGAAAATGTCAAAGTCGGCCTACTCAGTCTTCCCTTAAGGACCCCCATTAAGGCCAAAGTCTGGGAAAATGTCAAAGTCGGCCTACTCAGTCTGCCCTTAAAGACCCCCATTAAGGCCAAAGCATGTAAATTTCTAGAGGGTCCAGCTTGAACAAAGGACAGACAGATACCAGATCACTGTGTGTGTGTGGCAGGGAGGGGAAAAGCCTTGAAGAGTCCAACTTGACTCAAGGTCTCAGTCTGTGCTCAGGGTCCAGCTGGACTCAAGGACAACCAGCTGTGTTTAAAATTTCCACTACCCCTCCTCAACTAAAAAAGTTCCTAAATGCCCCCTGTGACTGCTTCAACCAATCTTTTCCATAGGTTACGTTGCCCCTCCACCCATATCCAACCATCAAATGCCAAGACTTGTAACTCCCTGTTTGCAGCTTTTCTGCCCAAATGCCAACCAATCACATACTGCGAAACTCATTTATTTGTGTAAAACCTATAAAAAGCCTGTGCCTCTGTTTCTCGGGGTCTGCAGCTTGAAAGATCTGGACAGACCCCATCACGATGGCTCCATAAATTCCTATCCCTATGCATTTGCATTGACAGCGGACTCCGTCTCTTAGTGGGGACTCTGGGAATAGACTAGAGGTCTCTCTAGAGGTCTCAGTCTTACAAGGACATGTTTAGGAACTGGTTCTCTCCTTCTACCATGTGGGTCCTGGGGACTAAACTGAGTTGGTGGGTTGGTGACAAGTTGCCTTTACCTGCCGAGCCATCTTACTGGCCTAAACTTCCACTTTGATGTTGCTCTCCCCAGTTAAAAAAAAAAGATGTATTTTTACTATATTTTGGTGATGTGTGCATGCGTGCATTTGTGTGTAGGGTCTGTTCACACGCTAGTACAGGTGCCCAAGGAGGTCAAAAGGAGAAGTTGGATCCCTGCAGCTGGGTTATAGGCAGTTGGGAGCCACCAAGCAGGGGTGCTTGGAAGTAAGAGCTCCAGTGCTATGCAAGATCAGTAAATGCTCTGAACTGCTGAGCATTCATTCTCTCCAGCCCCTGACAGAAGATTTTTCCTTTAAAACACCACCTACATACAATTAAATATAAAACAAACATTTTTTAAAAACAAACTTAAAACGGAAATGAAAACTATTTGAGGTGCTGCACACGTAACTAAGTCTTGATCATCTCACACTGTACACATATATGCAACTAGCATTCTGTACGCCATAAATATCTATAATTGTGCCAATTAAAAACAGACTAGAAGGAAAGCAAATGGGCCGCAGATGAGTCTCACGTAATTGATGAATACTCCCTGAATTTAGATTGTTTGTGAACAAGTGATTTTGTTTTGTGTTTTGTTAATGAGGTGCTCCTGTTTGAGTGCCGTGGCAGAGCTGTATTTAGGTCCCAGTTTATTGTCCTAGGGACTAAGGACTAAGGGTCCAGGAACTAAGGACATAATTCATGGAAAGAGGGTCTGATGTGAGAAAGGTTAATACCTGTGACATACAGCGAGCCCCAGGAGTGCTCAAGGTCATTTTGTCAGTCTTGGGAAAGTCTGCATGTTTGTCCTTTTTACATAATGAAATTTGCCTTCCTATGGGACAGCGAGCCAGAAGCAAGGAGGCTTTGTTGTTGTTGCAAGCATATTTTAATTCCTCTTTGAAGGTTTTCTGTTTCTCCTGAGCTTAGGTCTTAATAAATAATGCAAAATCAGTCTTAAACCTTTTCTTGGTTTTTAAGTAGTAAAGCATCATCTACACTTACTAGAATAGACTCATGAGGAATCGCAACTCCTTGAGCTCCCAATTAAGAACCTGAGAGAAATACAGCGTGAGAGGAAGTCCAGTAAACGTCTGCACAAAAGGCCAGGTGCGTTGTTGAGTTTCTCATGAGAAGGGAAATTAATATTGAGCACCTGGATCTAATGGTGCCAATGGTCATAAGTAGCCCATTGCAGAGCCTCTGATGTTTACATGAAGGACCCCCTCATGAAATTTAGTGGTGTGGTATCATAGAGAGGTTTGTGTTGATTGGCAGGGGGTCTGGCGTTGCAGCATAGACGAGGAGAGGGGAGGGTCTGAGCCCTGTTTGAAATCCCTGGACAGCTCAATGGCTCCAAGGAAGGTGGGTGAAGATCATGGTACAGTTGAGAGCAGACAGCATTTCCACCTACGAGGAAGGTCTGCTGCTGCTGCTGCTGCTTTGTTACTGAGGCCAGTTCTCCTCCATGATGCAGTGGGATCACTGGATAGTAACCCCAGGCTCTCCTCTTCATTTTGCTCTGGCACGACAAGAAGGATGTGGTAACTTATTTAATTTTCCTTCTCTTCTTCCTCCTTTCCTCCTCACTTCCTTCTTTCTAATCTGTTCTTGATAGAGTCTCACTGTACATAGCCTAGGCTAGCCCCAAACTCTCGCTCATCCTGCCTCAGCTTCCTCAGCACTGCGGGCATTGTTTCCTCCCACCACGCTCAGCATTTCTGTTTCCATTTTAGTTGAGATGAGATGGTTGTTTCTCCAGCACATCCCTGAATACCAAGAGGTGAAGTTGGGAGGGGGAGAATAAAAAGGTGCTAGTAAATGTTTGTGTCAGAGAGGGGGGTTCCCACATCTCCTAGCCTCTGGCAACAAATGACCTGTTCCCTGTTTCTAAAATGTAATCTTTTAAGAAGCAACAAACGAACTTAATTACGTATGTTTCAGACCAGTGGCTCTTTGTTCAGCATAATTCTCTGGAGATTTATCAGCTGTAGCATGTTTCAAAGGTTGGTTCTTTCCGACTGATGAGTAATTGTTTATATATTTACAATTTTTTTGAGATTACAAGCACATCATTTCTCTGTTCTATCACTCTAACCCTGCTGTGCATTGCCACACCCACTCCACCCCTGCCCTCTATTGAGTAACAGTTTCTCAGAGGTCTGGCAGGGAAGCTCCTGAAGCAGGGAAGTAAACGACTTAAAATAGTTTCAGGATGTCCATGAAATTGACCAGATTTGCCGCCCAGTCAGAGTAAGCAGGAAAACCTGAGAGTCCCTCCTAGACCTGAGGAACAGCTGCAAAGAAGGCTCTCAGACGAGCCTAGCTGCAAAGACTCTAAACCACACCAACAGCCTCAAAGAAAGCAGAGACACCTGCCGGAAAAGATTTAGACCAACCGAGTCGTTTTGGAGAGGACACTCTCCAACCTGTTGAGCTGCCTCCAGGCTGTGCAGTGTGCTCCAGTTTCCAGCTTAGTGAGCTGTCACCCATGTTGGGTTGGGCTTTGGCGATGGCCTGTCTGTGGGCCATTTCTGGGCGTCTACACACTTCCGTGGGGCTGCATGTGGGTGAGAGGCTCTGATCTGCAACTGATTGTGAGCTTGCTCTCTAGAACAATAGGACACTCATATATCCTTCTTCAGACAGTCTGGGATACTTTCTAGTCTCTACTACTAGAGACTGTGATTGTTTTCCAAAAACCCTGACTCTTGCTCTTGCCCGTTAGTGTCCATCTGCACACGTGGGGACGACAGAGGAAGATGTTCCCGCCTCGACCTCCTAGTCTCTCAACCTGCACCTCACTACTGTTTGGCTAGCTGCCACCCGGGAAGCCTCATCAGTTTTTGTTTCTCTGTCTCACCCTAGTGCTGGGGTTACACGCAAAAAAAGGCCACACTGCTGGAATCTCATAGTGCTGGGGTGACCTGCACACAAGGGCCACACAGCTGGAGTCTCATAGTGCTGGGGTGACCGGCACACAGGGCCCACACTGCTGGAATCTCATAGTGCTTGGGTGACCTGCACACAGGGCCACACTGCTGGAATCTCATAGTGCTGGGGTGACCGCACACAGGGCCACACTGCTGGACTCTCATAGTGCTTGGGTGACCTGACACAGGGCCACCACTGCTGGAACTCATAGTGCTGGGGGTGACCGGCACACAGGGCCAAACTGCTGGAGTCTCATAGTGCTGGGGTGACCGGCACACAGGGCCACACTCTGCTGGAGTCTCATAGTGCTTGGGGTGACCGGCACACAGGGCCACACTGCTGGAGTCTCATAGTGCTGGGGTGACCGCACACAGGGCCACACTGCTGGAATCTCATAGTGCTGGGGTGACCCGCACACAGGGCCACACTGCTGGAATCTCATAGTGCTGGGGTGACCGGCACACAGGGCCACACTGCTGGAATCTCATAGTGCTGGGGTGACCCGCACACAGGGCCACACTGCTGGAGTCTCATAGTGCTGGGGTGACCCGCACACAGGGCCACACTGCTGGAGTCTCATAGTGCTGGGGTGACCCGCACACAGGGCCACACTGCTGGAGTCTCATAGTGCTGGGGTGACCCGGCACACAGGGCCACACTGCTGGAGTCTCATAGTGCTGGGGTGACCCGCACACAGGGCCACACTGCTGGAATCTCATAGTGCTGGGGTGACCGGCACACAGGGCCACACTGCTGGAATCTCATAGTGCTGGGGTGACCGGCACACAGGGCCACACATGCTGGAGTCTCATAGTGCTGGGGTGACCGCACACAGGGCCACACATGCTGGAGTCTCATAGTGCTGGGTGACCGGCACACAGGGCCACACTGCTGGAGTCTCATAGTGCTGGGGTGACCCGCACACAGGGCCACACTGCTGGAGTCTCATAGTGCTGGTGTGACCGGCACACAGGGCCACACTGCTGGAGTCTCATAGTCCGGGGGTGACCCGCACACAGGGCCACACTGCTGGAGTCTCATAGTGCTGGTGTGACCCGCACACAGGGCCACACTGCTGGAGTCTCATAGTGCTGGGGTGGACCCGCACACCGGGCCACACTGCTGGAGTCTCATAGTGCTGGGTGACCGCACACAGGGCCACACTGCTGGAGTCTCATGTGCTGGGGTGACCGCATACAGGGCCACACTGCTGGAATCTCATAGTGCTGGGGTGACCGCACACAGGGCCACACTGCTAGAATCTCATAGTGCTGCGGTGACAGGCACCAAGGGCCACACTGCTGGAATCTCATAGTGCTGGGGTGACCCGCACACAGGGCACACTGCTGGAGTCTCATAGTGCTGGGTGACATGCACACAGGGGCCACACTGCTGGAGTCTCATAGTGCTGGGGTGACCGGCACACAGGGCACACTGCTGGAGTCTCATAGTGCTGGGGTGACCCGCACACAGGGTCACACTGCTGGAATCTCATAGTGCTGGGGTGACCGGCACATAGGGCCACACTGCTGGAATCTGAACTCGGGTCCTTCTATCTGTGCAACAAGCGCGCTGACCACTGAGCAATACTTAGCTGAGTCATGGAGGATGGAGGGATGATGACATCTAATGCGTTGTTGGTTTTCGCATTTTTTTTTTTTTTTTGGTTTTTCGAGACATGGTTTCTCTGTATAGCCTTGGCCATCCTGGACTCACTTGTAGACCAGGCTGGCCTCGAACTCACAGCGATCACCTGCTCTGCCTCCCGAGTGCTGGGATAAAGGCGTGCGCCACCACGCCTGGCTTTCTGCATACTTTTTGTCTGTATTTTTTGTGATATTGAGCATCACTTCTAGGGCCTTACGCATGTTAGGCAAACACTGTCTGCTAAGTTCCATCCTTGTGTTTTTCTACTACATCACATCCCACAGGAAGGTGACTCTAGCTCAGGGAAGGCAGGGGATTAAGTATCTCTTTTCTGTTAAATTCAGCTCTCCCAGGAACACGCTTGACAGCTCCCTACTCCCACAGGGATGGTGTACAGGTAAAGGAAAGAGCACTCTTCTGTAGAAACATCCACTTACCTGGTGGGGACAGTGAACTGCCCATCTGGCTCAGAGGGCAGTGAAGAAAAGGGCCAGGCTGAGAGCCAAGCACAAGTCTGCTGCCAGGAGAGGGTGTGGGGAGGGCGAGCTCTGATGGTGATGGCCAGTCACTAATGAGATCCTACACAGCAGGGTGACTGGCATTTATTTGTAGGGCGTAATTCGTGTACTTCTAGAAGCAAAAATGTAATGCAGAGAGCGACATTGAAAAGCCTGAAAAACAAGGCCATGCTAGGGCTGTTTGACCTCTGCCCTAGTTCCTAGAAACCAGCAAAACAAAACACCACCTGCAGCTTTAGGAAGACACCCATGAGGGAAAGACCCCACAGGGCCTGCTCTCTGCCCCCAGTTAAGCCGGCCCACATACCTCAGATACAGCAGCCCAACCAATCAGTTTAAAGGTCAGGTCCTCCCCCTGGCTTGCAGTCCGGATCCTTTGCCTCCCTAGTGCTGAGAGACCCTGACACATCTACAATTGGGACTTCTGCTGTGTCAGTAATAAATTTTACCTATACCTCTCAGCTGGTGTGACTTGAGGGGTTTCTCGCGGCGACCCCCTTACTGAACTGGACTCCCAGGGTCCAACATTTTGGGCTAGGGTCCAACAACATCTACTACATCTGCTATTCTTGCAACATTAGAGAAGCTGCAGCTGCTTTCCTCTCCTCTCTCCTGCACAGGCCTTGGTCCTCAGTCTTTCCTTGGATTCATTTACTGACCACCTAGATCTTGGGCTAAGAATGCAAATAAGCAAGAGAAAGTACTCAGAGTCCAGATCAGCCTTACAGCACCCAGATTTTGTACACAGTGGGCACAGGAGTGGGGCAGATGAACTTGTGAGCAAACGCACCTTACCAGTGTGGTGGTTAATCTTTTTGAGCCTGGCTGCATTTAGAATCACCCAGGAAACATGCACCTCTCTGGACACGTCTGTGACTATCCCTCCTCGGGAGAGTTATGGAAATCCTAACAGCTGCTCCCCCCACACCCGTGTGCCTCATCCTGCCCACCACACAGTTATTATCTGAGGTCAGCTGCCAAGGAGCATTGGGTAATGCAGAGTATTCAGTGAGCATCAGAAAACAGCGAATGTTGCAAGCAACTGTTCTTGTCCACGGAGTCCCATGATCCCAAGGTTTGGTGGAGAGTTTAGGTCATCTGAAAAAACTGATGTGTGGATCACCTTTCTATATATAGTACTTAAAGAGAGAGGAGGGAAATTAATTAACACATAGCCGCTATGGAGAAAAAAAACACACTTTTTTTGGTTTTGCTTTTTGGTTTGATATTTATATAAATTAGTATCTCAATTAGGTACTGTCTGTTTCTTCCTCCTGTAGCAGCATCCTTCTGTCAGCTTTGCTTTTCCACCTGTGGAGTGACAGAGAACAGTGGAGCAGTCAGCACACAAGATGACTATGTGTGCATGCCTAAAGACCGTGGTGATTTATAGCAGCCTGGGCATTCATATCCATAGTGTATGACCTGGGGCTCTGCACCAGGTGCTTTTCCTTGTGTTTCCTCTTCTCCTCTTCTGGAGAGGGATGAAGGACATAGGTCCTTTGCGAGAGGCATGTTCTCATAGGGAGCTCGTAACCGCCAGAAAGGTGGGTTTTGGTTTTTTTTTGATACAGGGTTTCTTTGTGTAGTCCTGGCTGTCCTGGAACTCCCTCTGTAGACCAGACTGGCCTCAAACTCAGGGATCCACCTTTCTCTACCTCCCAAGTGCTGGCATTAAAGTGTGCACCACTGCATCCAAATGCCTGTTTGAATTATATTGTGTGGAAATTTTGATTTATTAATGAGTAAGAGTTTTGTCCTGTATTCATTTCCAAAGGTATCATTGTTAATGAAAGTTGGGATTCATTCAGTTTTAATGGTAGGGCTGAGAGTAGTTAAAAGTATGTGCCCAAGAAGAGACTTACTACCCTATGAGCATATAAAGGAGGAGGAAGTCCCCCTCAGGCACAGTCATAGGGGAGGGGAGTAAGGTGAAAATGGGAGGGAGGGAAGAATGGGAAGATACAAGGGATGGGATAACCACTGAGATGTAACAAGAATAAATTAATAAAAAAAATTAAAAATTTTAAAATAAGAGTATGTGTGTGAGTTTTTTTTTTTTTCACTAATAAATCAAATGGGAAAACAGAGGTGTTTTTGCAAGGTGAGGGTATGTGATTTTTTTTCTGGAGCAGCAGCCACTGTCTAGAACCAGAATCTTAATGCACAGTTCTAGACTGGGAGAACTCGGGCTGTAAAGCTGATCCATGGCTGCCACAGAGGCTATAAGGAGCCCTGTGCTTTCTAGGTATCTTTGGCCAAACTGTCAGTGCTAAAGTATCTGTGTCGATTGGCAGAAACACAGACAAAGTGCATAACCCCCAAAGCTGTTCTCCTGGTTGATTCTCAGCTTTGGGCCTATTTTATGAAGGTGAACTAGAGCCTTGAGTTTACCTCTCCCTTTAGTGAGGTCCTGTTATCAATGAAACACAAAAGGGTGGACAGGTAGGAGGTATAAAGTCACAAATAATGCAGGAAGGCAGTTATCAAGGTGCTGAACTATCAATGCTGACGTTGAAACACAGGCATGAAGACCCACATGTGGAAGCAGACCTGTGAACTCTGACGCATGTTTTGCATTGTATGGGAATGGATTTGCCAGACCACTAGGGAAGAAGGAAACAGAAAATTGCAAAATCGAAGCTTTGAGCTGTACTGGCAGCTGTCATGTGTATTCCACTTGTAAGCACTCACTTGTCTCAAACTAGTGGCAATTTAGCCAAATGCAGTGGCACACTCCTGTAATCCAGTACTCAAGGAGGCAGAGGCAGGAGGATCTCTGTGAGTTTGAGGCTAGCCTGGTCTACAAACCAAGTCCAGAACAGGCAAGGCTACACAGAGAAACCCTGTCTCAAAAAACCCAAAGCAAAGCAACAACAACAGAACTAGTGGCAACTTGAGATAGTAAGTGCAGAGGACTTGAACCAGGTCCCTTTTAGTCAAGGAAGATGGGCTCCGAGCTCCATGACCCGACCTCCGGGGTTTAACTAAAACCCGGGAGGTAGGTCACCTGTTGAGAATGCAAGACACAAGAAAGGAGAACAAGTCTGATTGATCAAACTCTCAAACTTTATTAGTCAGGCAGCAGCTTTTATAGTTCAGAAAGCAGGGTAGCATATTGCTATAGCAACCCAGCTGCAGGCTTTTCTCAAAGCACAGGGAATTCCAGGCAGGGTCATAATGTCCTGCCACATAGGGTATCTTGCTTTGTCTTCATCTAGCTGACTCACAGCAGGGTCGCTCCATCCCTATCTGTCTTTACTCTAACTGCTGACTCACAGCAGGGTCAGCTAGTTTCTGGTGAAAGGCAAGCTCTGGGAAAGACAAAGACTTAAAGGTGCAGACTTAGACAAGATGGCTTATCATTGGCCATATGGCCTATCGTCCCCAACATCTCCAAGCTCCCATAGCAGTCCTTAAAGCTGCAGATTGTTCAAAGCCTTATTTAAACTGTTTTTCATATACATTCAGGTCTCTAATATGTAGTTAAGCACAGAGAGACATTAACAACAACTAGTAAATAAAACGTAAGGAAATTACAATAGAAAGGCATGAATCAACGTACAAGCTCAAGGACTTTTATTTCTGTCATAAGTTTATTTTTCTCCTAACATTTTCAGACCGTATTGACCACAGGTACCTAAAACCATGGAAAATGAGCTAGAGATGGCAGGGAGAGCTACATATCTATTTGTTTTCTAGTTCAAACTCTGGGTGAGGAGCCTTTTATAAAACCAAAAGGCTCTTATTAAGGTACAGTCCACTGATTCTGTTGGTCAGGTGGAAAAGGCCTTGAACTATGCCGAGGCAGCTTTGTCCCTCGTTGCGTGTGGAAACGCAGTGGAACAAGGTCCAGTGATCTAACTCTCTATACTTCGTGTACTCAGACAGTGGAGCTCATCAGGGAAGCTGTGCTTCCAGCAGGAGGGTGTGTGTGGGGAGAAGAAAGTAGTATACGTGAGTACACGCGGGGAATACTAAGTAAGGAACGGCAGCCACACTATCAGCCCCTGGAAACTATCCCCCAAAATAGGAATGTTGAGTTGGAAATGACAAGATTTGTTCTGAAGCCTCACTGTGAGGGACACACATCTCTTCTTTTCTACCTCAGTTACCCTACGCCTGACTCTCCTATACTGGGGGATGTTTGAAAAGGGACCACACTGTAAAGTATTTGAAAGCACCATGGCTCCTTGTGCTAGGCTGTCTCCCTGACAAAGGCACCTCTGAGAGGCCTCATCCACCCATTGCCTTGAGGCCAAACCTGCCATCTCTCTTGTCCAGAATCACCCCATTTATGACACACTTGAGGCTTGCAAAGCTTGGAGAACAGGCCTTGAGAGCCTAGCTGATTGCTCCCCCTGCCTTTGTGGCCTTATATTTATTTATTTATTATTTTGAGATAAGGCTTCTCTCTGTACCTTTGGCTATCCTGGACTCACTTTATAGAATAAGCTTTCCTCAAACTCACAGGAATCTGTCTGCCCCTCTCTGCCTTACTGAGTGCCCGAGTGCTGGGATTACAGGTGTGCACCACAGAGGCTAGCTGTGTCCTTATTTTTACCACCTCTAAACAAAGAAAGTCCAATTATTCATCCCCAGTATCCCAGGGATCAGCTGGTGGTTTTGGTTTTGGCTTTGGTTTTTCAAGACAGGGTTTCTCTGTGTGATAGACCTAAGTGTCCTGGAACTCTCTTTGTAGACCAGTCTAGCCTTGAACTCACAGAGATCTGCCTGGGTCTGCCTCCTGAGTGCTGGGATTAAAGGCGGGTGCCACCACACCCGACTCCTGCAGCCTAACTGCCAGATGAATTGAACCTCTTATTATTTATTACTTTAGTATGTAAACTCCCCAATTGCTTTTGGTTGTTGTATATTAATGAGTAATGAATAATGAAAACAAGTCAGTTATTTTTGTGCCATAGTCTCACTAGGTTGCATGTTCCTACATGTCTTGCCCTCCTCTAATACCCCACCCTACCCATCGTCTACAAACACATTATAATCCAATGGAGTCCACACGCTTCCCTTGCCTTGTCCCCACAGAGTATAAAAATGGCATCAAGATTTGGAAAAAGCTGGGCATGGTGGCGCATGCCTGTCATCCCAGCACTCAGCAAGGCAGAGGCAGGCAGATCTCTGTGACTTCAAGGCCATCCTGGTCTTCAAAGTGAGTCCAGGACAGCCAAGGCTACACAGAGATACCTTGTCTCAATCTGTTCCCCCACCCCACACTCAAATTCGGTAAAAGCTCTGCAGCCACAAAAGCAGCAGTAGCTGTTCTGGCTCAGAATGAATGTCTGCACCTGTGGCACCAAGGCCTATAGGCACCTGTGTTTCCTCTTCCTGCTGCTGTGACACTGAGGCCCTAGGGCCACCCAGCTGTTAGCAGTCAATACAATTCTTCCTTCCTTTCTTTTGTTTTTTGTGACAGGATTTCTCTGTGTAGCGTTGGCTGTCCTGAACTCACTTTGTAGATCAAGATGGTCTCAAATCACAGCGATCGGCTAATTCTTTTCTTTCTACAATAGCTTTTCTACAACTTTTTTTTTTTTTTTTTTTTTTGGTCGAATGAAGCCATTGTCTAGAGTGTGCTATCCCTAGATCTGGCTGCTGCTTAGCAAACTGGGAGCCACTTGCTGTTCTGTCTGCTTGATTCTTGCTTTTCTCATACAGTGTGCATATGTATTTTCTTTGGGGGAATATTTTTCAAGCTTTTTAACAAGCTGCATACAGTGCAGGGAAGGTTATCCTTGTGATGATCACAACTCTGAGTAGCAACAACCAGAGTGTCTTGTTATATCTTGTGCATCTGGTGTGTTTGGCTTGATCATGGTTTTTGTCTGTTTTTAATTTTATTTTATTATTGAGTTTATGACTTTGGATTAAATATGTCTGCCTCTCTAAGACTGTAAATGATACATTAAATGATTTATGTTTTACGTGATAGAAATCGAGTTGCACATAAAAAAAAGTTAACCAGTTTCTGTTAATACTTTACAAGGAAACTTTAGAATTTAAATATTTTCAAAGCAGTATCCTGGTTCCCAGTTTGGAATCTCTAGAGACAACCTTGTTTCAGGAATGCTCACGCTCGCTCTCCCTCTCTCTCTCTCTCTCTCTCTCTCTCTCTCTCTCTTCTCTCTCACTCTCACTCTCTTACCTCCTCCTCCTCTTCTCTTTTTGTTCCTTTCTTTCTGTTTTTTCCCCATCCTAGATATTGAACTCAGGGCCTTGCATATACTATGCAAGCTCTCTAACACTGAGCTATATCTCCAGCCCTCACTAATGTTTCAATGTAGCCCCCATGGGATATCATTGCTAAGTTTTATATTTTTCAATAGAACTGTAGTTTTACAAAAATCTGTAGTTCAATTGATCCCACGCGCGTGTGCGCAGGTGCACACACGTGCACGTACACACACACACACACACACACACACACACACACACACACACTTTCCCCTCTCTTTCTCTATTTTGTATCCCAAAGACTGATGATGAGGAAACCAGGGAGCGTCCTGTTAATGGCTACGCAGAAGGATGCTTGTTCAAGTCGCAGCCCTCAAATGCTGCTCTAATGGACAATCTTCAATGGCACAAGTCAATTCCCTAACTACTTGTGTTAGAGTTTCCCAACTTAAAACAACATATTGGAATAATGTTTGCAATACTTGCTTAAGGAAGTAAGAGAAGTCGGGATCAAAGAGTTGAAATATTAGAGCAGTGGCCAGGACATGACCTAGCGCCTCTGTAGGTGACTGTCCGTCAGCGTTACTGTCAGTCTTATCTCTCTCCCTCTTACTTCTCCTTACCAAGCTGTAGACGCAGAAATAATAGAAGTGCAATGACTCCTTGACTTGATGCAGTCTGTGTCCTCAGGTTCAGATCTCTTTCCCCACTGACCATCTGACACAATCCACATAGTCTGGAGATAAAACAGATAAGGTTAGACAGTTGAGTTCAGTCCTCATAAACTAAGCAGAGAGCTACAGAATAGGTTAGATGGTTGAGATCAGTCCTCATAAACTGAACAGAGAGCTACAGCAAAGGAGCCCACCTGGTCCCCAGAGGTACCTAGGACAGGGCACTTGTCCTTAGTAGTTCCAGGGAACCACTGAAAGGATGCTCTTTCAGAGGTGGGCCAAGAAATGCCCAGCAACCTTCCAAACAAGAAATGCCTTTATGTTGGGTAACTTGTTGGCAATGCCTTTGGAGACTTTTCGTATCAAAATTGTGTTTTAAAATGCGTTACACTTTCGGGGGCTTGAGAGATGGCTCAGAGGTTAAGGGCACTGTCTGCTCTTCCAGAGGTCCTGAGTTCAATTCCCAGCATCCACATGGTGGCTCACAACCATCTATAATGTGATCTGATGCTCTCTTCTGGCCTGCAGGTGTACATGCAGCCAGAGCACTGAATACATAATAAATAAATAAATATCTTTTTTAAAAAATACGTTACACTTTCAATCAAGCCTAGAACAACTGGAGTCTTTAAAGACATCTTTAATGAGATGGGGGGTGATCACATAAACTGTGTATCCACTGTTTGGATCCAGAATTTGTTTCCTGTTTTCTGTTCCCAGAAAAGCACATACTAAGAAACAGCACAGAGACGGTCCAATCTGAGAACCCTGTGCTCCTTGTCCACATCACTGTGTGCATCTTCAGACAGGTTAATTTGTTTGCTTTGGCATGGCATGAGGTGCCTTGTAAAACTCTATTTTCAAACTAATTACATCTGACCAATGTTTTGGTTTTTATTACTTAATTGGCACTTTTAACACCAAGGGGTAAATTTGGGGTCAGCTGCAGAGGGACCTAAAGTCACAGCTCTTGGTGGTAATGTTCATCAAGGTATTAAACCTGTTGTTTGGAAGGCTCATCTCTTACAGCCAACTTCTGAGTCGTTTTCCAGTAGAGAGAGGGGTGTCGACACTGATTATTCATCCCTTAGAGTTCCAGGGCTTCCAATCCAATTCCCAAACGTCCCCATTTGAGAACTGGATTTTGTTCTTATTCTTGGAGTGTAAATTCCTTAAGTTACATTTAGTATCTTGTCCCTTTAGTAGAGCACTTCCAAGAGATGCTGAGGTTTAAAGAAACAAAGGGGCAAAGCAGGAAGTCACTGAAAGGTAAGATTCTAAGCATGCCCAATACATCAAACTCTTTGGCCTGTGAATTGCATGCAGTCACACTTCCCTAGTGACAAACTTCTCTGCCTGTTATTGCCTGGGATGACCCTGAGGGGAGCAACTGCAGCCATAGGTTGTTTCCTGACAGCTATGTTTACAGCTATGTGGACATTCCTGGAAGCTAAACAGAGATTTTTAGACAGTAAAAGCTGATGCATATGATACATCTCACACTAGCACTCTGCATGTGATACATCTCACACTAGCACTCTGTCTGTGATACATCTCACACTAGCACACTGTCTGTGATACATCTCACACTAGCACTCTGTCTGTGATACATCTCACACTAGCACACTGTGATACATCTCACACTAGCACTCTGCATGTGATTCATCTCACACTAGCACTCTGTCTGTGATACATCTCACACTAGCACTCTGTCTGTGATACATCCCACACTAGCACTCTGTCTGTGATACATCTCACACTAGCACACTGTGATACATCTCACACTAGCACTCTGCATGTGATTCATCTCACACTAGCACTCTGCATGT
The DNA here is from genome assembly GCF_903995435.1 of Acomys russatus. Classification (NCBI taxonomy): domain Eukaryota; kingdom Metazoa; phylum Chordata; class Mammalia; order Rodentia; family Muridae; genus Acomys; species Acomys russatus. The sequence goes on along the minus strand of NW_026131403.1, from coordinate 42,781 downwards.
GATTCATCTCACACTAGCACTCTGCATGTGATTCATCTCACACTAGCACTCTGCGTATGCACTAGCACTCTGTGTATGATGGTGACATCTCACACTAGCACACTGGTGTGTGATACATCTCACACTAGCACTCTGTCTGTGATTCATCTCACACTAGCACTCTGCATGTGATACATCTCACACTAGCACTCTGTCTGTGATACATCTCACACTAGCACTCTGTCTGTGATACATCTCACACTAGCACAATGTGTACATCTCACACTAGCACACTGTCTGTGATTCATCTCACACTAGCACTCTGTCTGTATTCATCTCACACTAGCACTCTGTCTGTGATACATCTCACACTAGCACTCTGTCTGTGATACTCTCACACTAGCACACTGTCTGTGATACATTCACACTAGCACTCTGTCTGTGATTCATCTCACACTAGCACACTGTCCTGTGATACATCTCACACTAGCACTCTGTCTGTGATACATCTCACACTAGCACACTGTCTGTGATACATCTCACACTAGCACTCTGTCTGTGATACATCTCACACTAGCACACTGTCTGTGATACATCTCACACTAGCACTGTGCCTGTGATACATCTCACACTAGCACACTGTCTGTGATACATCTCACACTAGCACTCTGCGTATGATACATCTCACACTAGCACACTGTCTGTGATACATCTCACACTAGCACTCTGCATGTGATACATCTCACACTAGCACACTGTCTGTGATACATCTCACACTAGCACACTGTCTGTGATACATCTCACACTAGCACACTGTCTGTGATACATCTCACACTAGCACACTGTCTGTGATACATCTCACACTAGCACTCTGCGTATGATACATCTCACACTAGCACTCTGTCTGTGATACATCTCACACTAGCACACTGTCTGTGATTCATCTCACACTAGCACTCTGCATACGATTCATCTCACTACCAACTTCCCACATTACACTTAGAAATATGGATGACAAGCGTTAGTGTGACAGAGTAAATAATAGAGGTTTAAACCTTCTTATTTCTAGGATGACAGGAATTGAACCTGCATTTAAGAATTCAAAAATATTCGTGCTACCCTTCCACCTTGTCCTGGTAAGGTCAGCTAATGGAGCTATCGGGCTCATACCCTGAAAACGTCCGTTCAAACCCTTCCTGTACTAACCACTCCCCTAACCTTCTCACCATCTATTCCACCAACTTTTCTGGACCAATAGTCACAATACTCAGACCAACCTCCTGGGTTTAGAAATAAGCTTGCTTCAATTTGACCAAAAAAAAAAAAAAAAAGCACAACCCACAGAAGCAACAAAATATTTTATCACCCAGGCAACAGCCTCAATAATCATTCAACTAGCCATCATTCTAACTACAAACAATTAGGAAGGTGGACTTTCCAACCACAAATCGACAACACAACTCTCAGAATTTATTGCACTAGCAATTAAAACCCGTTTCACTCCTGACTTCCTGAAGTAACCCAAGGAATTCCCCTTCACACAGGCCTAATTCTCCTTTCATGACAAATATTTACCCCTTTATCAATCCTCTTTCAAATTCATGAACTGCTTAATACTAACTTAGCTGTCACCACAAGCCTTTCAGTCCTTATTGGAGCGTGAAGAGGACTAAGCCAAACACAAACATAGCACAGCATACTCAGCTATCGCCCACAGAATATGAACAGTAGCTCTCCTGCCCAGCAACTCCACCCTCAGACTGCTTAGTCTAACTATTACATTATCCTCACAGCTTGTAATATTTTCATTCATACCAATTAATTCAATTCATGAAATAAAATACCCATAATACTACTCACAAAGTCCCTAATTCTCCTATCCTCAGGAGGCTTTCCTCCACTAGCAGGATTCTTACCAAAGTGAGCTGTCTTCACAAAATTACTAAAAAACAGTAACACAGGCGTAACAACCGTAGTAGCTGTGATAGCTTTACTAAACATATTCTTTTACACCGCTTAGTCTCCTTCACCTACCCTTTTCCAACAAATAACAACTCCATGTCATACACTACAAACAAATCTCAAAAACCACCTCCTCCTACCTTCCCTAACTATCGTAACTATCGTAACACGAACCCTGCCCCTGATAGTTCAGCTAATTCTATAAGAAGTTTATTATATAATAGTCCAAGAATGTTCAAAGCCCTGAGAAAACACACAGTTTAACTTCTGACAAGAACTGTAAGATTCCATCCTACATCTCTTGAATGCAAATCAATCACTTTAATCAAGCTAAATCTATGACTATTCTCAACAAACCATAAAGACACTGGAATCCTACACTTAATCATCGGGGCTTGAGCAGGTATAGTAGGAACAGTCCGAAGCATTTTAATTTGAGCCAAAGTAAGTCAACCTGGAGCCCTATTAGAAATATACAATGTAATCGTTACTGCACATGCACTTGCTATCATTTTCTTTATAGTAATACCTATAATAATTGGAGGCTTCAGAAGCTGATTAGTGCATCTAATAATTGGAGTATTTGATATAGCATTTGCATGAATAAATAATTTAACCTTCTGACTCCTACCTCCTCATTTCTCCTGCTTCTGTCATCATGCAAAGTAAAAGCCAGGGCAGGAAGGGTATATCCCTCTTTAGCTGGAGACCTAGCCTATGCAGGAGCATCTGTGGACCCAACCGTCTTCTTCCTACATCTATCCCGTGTCTCATCATCCTAGGTGCTATCAACTTTATACCACCATTATCACTATAAAGCCACCTGCCATAACACAGTAGCAAACACCAGTACTCATCGCAGCTCTGCTATTGCTACTCTCCCCTTCCAGTATTAGCCGCAGGTATTACTATACTTCCTCCTATGTAGGGGACAGGCTACATGGCCAATGTTCAGCCATCTTGTCAGAGCCTAGTTTCCTATTTCTCCAGCAGTCTGCCATTCACCAGAAACCAACTGACCTTGTTGCAGGTCAGCAGTTAAACACCTGTTGTGGTTTATTGTGGGGGCTGGTCATTATAGACACCCCCCCAGCTACTCCTTTTCCAGTAGGACTACTGATAAGATCAGATTAAAGGCCAGCTGCCTGTGAGCAGCAGTTCCTGAAGCTTTTTCCTGACTAACCAGATCTTCACAACTTTCCTGGAATTTCTCTCCTGCAATTAGCAGCTGAAAAGCTAGATACCTACCTGCTGGAGCATTCCAGAGTTAGGTATCCATTAGCAACCCTTGCTTACGCAATACCCATGCCTCTGTGCCTATATAAACTCTGGGAAATTTTTCAATAAATGGGGTTTGATCAGAATGCAGACTTGCCCCCTTCTTCATGTCTAGTGTTCTGTCTCTATACAGGAAAATTTTCCTCCCGATCGTTAGTCAAACCCCGGCGGGCCCGGGGCACTCCTATACAACCTACCCTGATCCTGCTGGATGGGGTGGACCAACTACTTATCAACATTTATTCTGATTCTTTGGTTATCCAGAAGTCTATATCCTTATTCTCATAGGATTCAGAATTATATCACATATCTTCACTTATTCAGGTAAAAAAGAGCCTTTTGATATATAGGAATAGTGTGAACTACATCTATTGGCTTCCTAAGATTTATTGTTTGAGCCCACCATATATTTACAGTTGGATTTGAAGTAGACACCTGAGTCTACTTCACACCAGCCACTATAATTATTGCTATTCCAACTGGTGTAAATATTTAGTTGACTTGCTACACTCCATGGAGGCAACACAAATGATCCGCAGCTAGACTATGAGCCCCAGGGTTCATCTTCTTATTCACAGTTGGAAGATTCATGGGAATTGTTCTATCAAACTCGTCACTTGACATTGTCCTTCACGATACATACTACGTGGTTGCCCACTTTCACTATGTATTATCTATAGGAGCTGTGTTTGCCATTATAGCTGGATTTGCCCACTGCCTCTATTCTCAGGTTAAACTAAATAATACATACGCAAAAGCCCACTTTGCTACTATATTTGTAAGAGTAAACTCAACTTTCTTCCCTCAACATTTTGTAGGTCTTTCAGGAATCCCAATGCTACTCCAACTACCCAGATGCCGACACCACATGAAATGTAGTTTCTCTCTAAGATCGGTTATCTCACTAACAGCTTTCCTTATCATGATTTTTATAATCTAAGAAGCTTTTGCTTCCACATGAGAAATACTCTCAGTTTCATCAACAAACCTAGAATTACTTCACGGCTGCCCTTCACCATGTCACACATTCAAAGAGCCTACTTATGTAAAAGTTAAAGAAGAAAGGATGGGTTCGAGTCCATAAAACTGGTTTCGTTCTAATCTCATAATTTTTATGTCTTTCTCAATGAAATACTAGTAAATTTATAGATCTTGTGTCTTATATGGCTTACCCTTTGCAACTAGGCTTACAAGACGCTTCATCGCCTATTATGAAGAACTTATAAACTTTCATGATCGTACATTAATAATCGCTGTCTTTATCAGTTCTCTAGTTCTCTATATTATCTCATTAATACTAGCCACGAACTACACATCCTAGTACAACAGACGCTCAAGAAGTTGAACCAATCTGAACCACTTTACCAGCTGTAATTCTAATCCTCTTTGCCCTCCCTTCCCTTCAGATCTTTACGTAACAGATGACGCTAACAACCCTGCCCTCACAGTAAGCTACAGGACATCAGTGACACTGAAGCCACCAATACACTGATTACGAAGACCTGTGCTTTGCCTCACACATGGCTCCAACAAATGGCTGAAAACCAGCTGTAATTCTAATCCTCTTTGCCCTCCCTTCCCTTCAGATCTTTACGTAACAGATGACGCTGACAACCCTGCCCTCACAGTAAGCTACAGAACATCAGTGATACTGAAACCACCAATACACTGATTAGGAAGACCTGTGCTTTGCCTCATACATGGCTCCAACAAATGGCTGAAAACCAGCTGTAATTCTAATCCTCTTTGCCCTTCCTTCCCTTCAGATCTTTACGTAACAGATGACGCTGACAACCCTGCCCTCACAGTAAGCTACAGAACATCAGTGATACTGAACCCCCAATACACTGATTAGGAAGACCTGTGCTTTGCCTCATACATGGCTCCAACAAATGGCTGAAAACCAGCTGTAATTCTAATCCTCTTTGCCCTTCCTTCCCTTCAGATCTTTACGTAACAGATGACGCTAACAACCCTGCCCTCACAGTAAGCTACAGAACATCAGTGATACTGAAACCACCAATACACTGATTAGGAAGACCTGTGCTTTGCCTCACACATGGCTCCAACAAATGGCTGAAAACCAGCTGTAATTCTAATCCTCTTTGCCCTCCCTTCCCTTCAGATCTTTACGTAACAGATGACGCTAACAACCCTGCCCTCACAGTAAGCTACAGAACATCAGTGATACTGAAACGACCAATACACTCATTAGGAAGACCTGTGCTTTGCCTCACACATGGCTCCAACAAATGGCTGACAACCAGCTGTAATTCTAATCCTCTTTGCCCTCCCTTCCCTTCAGATCTTTACGTAACAGATGACGCTGACAGCCCTGCCCTCACAGTAAGCTACAGGACATCAGTGATACTGAAGCCACCAATACACTGATTAGGAAGACCTGTGCTTTGCCTCACACATGGCTCCAACAAATGGCTGAAAACCAGCTGTAATTCTAATCCTCTTTGCCCTTCCTTCCCTTCAGATCTTTACGTAACAGATGAAGCTGACAACCCTGCCCTCACAGTAAGCTACAGGACATCAGTGATACTGAAACCACCAATACACTGATTAGGAAGACCTGTGCTTTGCCTCACACATGGCTCCAACAAATGGCTGAAAACCAGCTGAACTCTGCCTACTTGAAGTTGACAATCGAGTTGCACTTCCAAGATAACTTCCAATCCGTATCCTAATTTCATCTGAAGACATACTTCACTCATGAGCTGTTCCCTCATGAGGACTAAATACAGATGCAACCCCAGGACATCTAAAACAAGCCACAGTAACATCAAATCACCTAGGTGTATTCTATTGCCAATGTCCAGAAATCTTTGGGTCTAATCACAGTTTTATAGCAATTGTTCTTGAAATAGTATCACTAAAATATTTTGACAATTGATCAGTTTCCATACTTTAAACTCGCTATGAAGCCTAGAGCATTAACCTTTTAAGTTAAAGTTAGAGACTAAACTTTTCCATAGTGAAATGCCACAACTAGGTACATCCACATGATCCACTGCTGCTCTATCTTCAGTATCTACACTCTTTATCTTATTTCAATTAAAAAATTCTACACAAGTTTTCCCTACTCACCATCCCCTAAAACTCTAAAATCACTGAAACTCCAAAGCCTTTGAGAATCAAAATGAATGAAAATCTATTCACCTCTTTTATTACCCAAACAATAATAAGACACCAATAGTCATTATCATTATTACAGTCCCCTCAATCTTATTCCCCTCTTCAAAATGCTTAATTAAGAGCCAACTGCATTCATTCTTACAATGACTAACTAAACTTATTATAAAGTAAATATTAACCCACTCCCCAAAAGGATGAACATGATCCCAAGTAATTCTGTCCCTCGTTGTATTCATCAGATCAACAGACCTGCTAGTCCTTCTCCTGCACACATTCACACCGACCACCCAGCTCCCTGTAGACAGAAGCACAGCCACCCCACTATGAGCAGGAGCAGCAATGCTAGGTTCACACCGACCACCCAGCTCCCTGTAGACAGAAGCACAGCCACCCCACTATGAGCAGGAGCAGCAATGCTAGGTTCACACCGACCACCCAGCTCCCTGTAGACAGAAGCACAGCCACCTCACTCTGAGCAGGAGCAGCAATGCTAGGTTTACACTCACCACCCAGCTCCCTGTAGACAGAAGCACAGCCACCCCACTATGAGCAGGAGCAGCAATGCTAGGTTTTTGACAGAAAATAAAAAGCTCATTAGCCCACTTTCTTCCTCAAGGAACAACTATTTCACTCATCCCTATACTCATTATCATCAAAACTATAAGCTTGTTTATTCAACCTAAAGCCCTAGCAGTTTGTCTTACAGTTGATATTATTGCCAGACTAATACACGTAATTGGCGTAGCTACCTTATTTTTAATAAATATTAGCCCACCAACTGCTACAATCACATCTATTATTCTTGTATTGCTTACCATACTTGAATCTGCCATAGCCCTTATTGAAGCCGACATATCTACCCTTCCAGTTAGCCTTTATCTACATATTACATAATGGCCCTCTAAACACATGCATATCACATAGTTAATCCAAGCCCATGCATCCTAGCAGGAGCTTTTTCCACCCTGCTATTAAATTCTGGTTTAGTGATGTAATCTCATCATAACTCTATTATTCTTCTGTCAGTAGGCCTTCTAACAAATACTATGTACCGATGTTGACAAGATATTATCTGTGAAGGAACCAATCAAGGCTCCATATCCCTATTGTACAAAAAGGCCTTTGTTGTGGAATAATCTTATTTATTGTATCCGAAGTATTTTTCTTTACAGGCTTCTTCTGAGCCTTCTACCTCTCCAGTCTTGTAACAACACATGACCTAGGAAGCTGCTAATCACCTACAGAAAGACCACCCCTAAATATGCTAGGAGTACCTCTTCTTTTTTGTTTTGTTTTGTAGATAACAAAGAAAACCTAAAACCCCAAACTCCAGGAAAAAGATCTTTAAAAATACGTTTTCTTTTTAAAAAAATTGTATAAGTCTCTACCCCCCTCCCTCCCCCCAACAGCCCTCCTTGTGTCTTTTTCCTGTGTGCCCTGCCTCCCCCCACCCCCTCTCTACTCACTGTTCTTGCTACTGTACGACCATGTCTCATTACCTACCCAGGTTGCCCACCCCGTTCTCTTTCATTTCCGGTGAACCATGTACCTACCGCCCCACTTCCCCAGCATGGAAGAGCCGCCTCCCTGTCTTTTCCTTGGTCTTCGTACTTGGTTTGCCCTACCACCTTCTCCCCCAGTGACCTATTCTAAACTGGAGCACGGAAGCTGCATCCTGCCAATCCCCCAGTTCCCACGGCAGCCCGCCTCCTCAGAGGCAGCTTTATCCAGGAAAAGCTGGTCTCCAACGTTCTTTCAGCCTTTGCAATTTTTTTCCTCCCTCCACATTGTTCGTGCACCTCTACAAAAAGAAATCTTTCTTTGGTACCCCATATTCCTTCAGCCTCGTCAACCCTGTCTCCGGCTCCATCTTCTTCTTCTACTCTTTGAGGCAAGGTCTTCTCTCCAATCCTCCTGCTTACAATGTACGCCTGACCCAGAACCAGCCCTCCACTTCTCCTGGGCCCAGAACTCCCCCCCCCCCCCCCCCCCCATCCCCCCCGCACGCAGCCTCCTGCCCTTCAGCGAATGAGGATCTCGCCCATGCCAGCCTCCAGCACTTTCTCAGCTGTGGTTTCGCCATGCTGCTCCTTGAGGTGGCGCCCGGCTTGTGGAAGAAGCGCACATCACGGTAGAAACATCTACAGGGCTGCGGTCTGAGTGCAGGTTGAGGAGACCTTGCAGCGTGGACTTCTGAGTGAAACACTTGCCGCAGATGCCACACGAGTGAAACCTGACGCCGCGGCGGGCATTCACTTGGCGTTTGAGGTTGCTGCTGCTGTGGTTGAACTGCTTGCTGTAGAGCAGACACATAAAGACGAAATGTTGCGTTCGCATGTGGAAGACCAGCTTCTCCACACCCTGATACACTTCCAGGCATTTGGTGCACTTGATGTTCTTTAAGGGGTTTCCACTTGAGAAGAAGCCCCCAGGCAGGGGTCCCCAGCTGCCCCCTGCCACCAGACTGCACCCCCCCCGCACCCCCAGGCAGCCACAGCGGCCCACCACTGCTTCCACAAGTCCCGAGGTGGCCCCCACACTGGCCCTGCCTCCTGGGATCAACAACAGGCCTTCGCCTTTGCGGCCTCTGACAGGCTGTAGCAGCCCTTCACCACACCTTGTGGTGGGGCTACAGTGTTGGGGGCCACACTGCTCTGGGTTAGCTCCCCCAGATGGCTGCACACAGAGGCCCTGATACCCAGACCCCCTGCTAGGTCTCCAGGGGGTTTGAGCCAGTGTGCCACTTTAGACTCCACCTTGACGATGCAGATGTCAGAAACATCCTCATTCTTGCCCTCTGCCTTCAGCTCTAGGTCCTCACCTAGGGGAAACTCCAGCTTCACTGGCCAGAGGAGCAGAGAGGGTAGAGGAGGTGGGGTGGGGGCTGGTGCTGGCTTTGGGGTCCTGGGGAGGGAGGAGGGACTTGGTGAACCAGACACTGCTCACCAGGCTCGCCTCCATCCTCTTTGAAGCCTATTTTGTGCTCAACGAACTGGCTGAGGGCGTTCCTCCCTTTCTCCACCAGTGCTTCATTTGCATGTAGGAGGCAGCAGCAGGCAGTTCACAAAGTCCCGACTGCTCCAGGGCGCCCGTGCAGCAAGAGAGGAGCAGGTCTGCCACAATGCACGCTGTGCATGAGCGAGACCTGCATCTCTGAGCCGGGGTTTAGCAAGAACTGGTCCCTGAGGAAAGGCGAACAGGCAGCCAGAGTGATTTTTTGGCCATGCAATTTGAGGCGAAGATGGTCACTTCGCAGAACAGCTCCTCGGCTCGGAGCTAGTTCATGTTCTGTAGCGTAGCGGCCTCGTGGCCAGGCAGCTGGAAGCTCAGGACTTCCACCCCAGACAGAGGCCATTGTGTTAGGAGTGGACTGCTCTGGCTTGGTTCTGCCTGCTGATTTCCCTCTCCTCAATCCCTCCCCCCACATCCCACCGGCGCCCCCCACACTTGGGCTGGCAAGGCACAGCCGCTGGCACCTCACCAAGCTCGCCAAGTTCGTGAGGGACGTGATCAGGGAGATGTGCGACTTCGCACCCCATGGGCAGCGCCATGGAGCTGCTCAAGGTGTCCAGGGACAAGCGCCGGCTCCAGTTCATCAAGAGGGTGGACTTGCAAGTCACAGCGAAGAGGAAGCGGGAGGAGCTTAGCAGCCTGCTGGTGGCCAGGAGGAAGGCAGAGGCCAAGAAGGACTGATTGCCCCTCCCCCAGTAAATGTTTGTGCAAAACAAACAAACAAAAACAACAACAAAAAAACAAATGGCCCGATCTGTGCCATGTCCGACCAAGCTTCTAGTTTTTAGGCTCACTGAGAAGAGTCGCGGTTTCGCCTCCCACCTGTAACTTAAAATTATTTCACCACATTCCAACTCCTCCTCCAATCCGGCTTTTTCCCTTAGGCAAGCTTTTGTTTAACCTGCCTCCCAGTGTTCCTTTTAGCCTTGTTGGAGTGGGGGAGGCTTGTTTACAAGTCCAGAGCCACTGAGTTCTGAGAATGTAAGTTGCTAAGAAACACAGCAGGAGTTTTCCTAGCAGTTAGAGTTTGACTGCCCCTTTGAAAATTTCCTGGGCAGGCAGGAGGAAAATGCCTGATTGTCAGTTAGCTTTAAACTCTGCTCCTCTGACCTGTTTTTGCCTGGATCTGGGGTGGTGCCCTGTCTTACTTGCTTGTCATCATGGCCACCCACTAGCCAGTTTGGGTAGGACACTGCTGTAGTATACACTTATGCCAAATAGGATTAAAATCTAGCAAGGCAATGGTGGTGGCTGCTGAGGCAGCAATGCACACCTTCAATCTCAGCACCTGAGAGGCAGAGGTGAGAAATTGTAAAATTATAAAATGTAAAGCACTTGTTTGCCCTGCCTACCCAGAGGCTTCCCCCAGTTCTCATTACTGCTAGCCTTAGGAGTTACACCCTAGTTCCTAGAGTAGCTATATTCAAGCTCCCAAATATCAGAGGTCCCATACGGTTTCCAGTAACCGCCCTAGGGACCCACACCCAAGTCCCCACAAGAGGTCTCCCAACGCCAGATGTCCTAATGTCCATATGGTCTAACTTGATAAGCAACCCCACCTGCTTTGTGGTTTTAGCCTTTAAAACTAGCCTGTAACAGTCACTGGGGGCCCTTAGCCTCTCCAGTGCTGTAGGACCCAGGCGCGTCAGCAATAAACCTTTGCTTTTGCATCAGTGCGTTGTGCCTTGTGTGGTCTCTCATGGCAACCTCCTTCCCACGTTGGGCGTGAGGGTCCAACAGAGGCAGGAGGATGTCTATGAGTTCAAGGTCAGCCTGGTCTACAGAGCAAGTTCCAGAACAGCCAAAGCTACAAAGAGAAGTCATCTCAGAAAAATAACAAAACAAAACAAATGAACAAACAAACAAAGCCTTTGCACTCACTTTGCCTAACTCCAGGTGACATCTTTAATCTTCATCCTCATGAATCAATGAGTTCAGGAGCCCCTGTCTCAGGCTCACTTCTGGTGACTGAATAAAAGTGACCTCACTGCTCCTTAGGCATAGTGGAGGAGAAGGTTTTCATTGTAGATCTGAGGGAGAGAACAGCCAGAGATCTGCAAGAGTCCAGACTGAACATGGCCAGCTCACTGAACTGGGCCATGAGAGAAGGGGAGGTGAGAGACCTAGAGAGGAAGAGAAGAGAGAGGGAAAAGGAGAGACAGCAAAGGGACAAAGAAAGGAGCCAAGGACCAAGAGAGCACATAGGCCAAAGGGCTGCACTATTTAGGCGTCAGAGAGTGGGGGAAAGGAGAGCAATGCTCACTGGCTGGATAGGTTTGGAGTCTGGGGTGGGGGTAGGATGGGGGTGAGAAGTGCTGAGAGGAGCCAGGGCTCTGTAATAAGTACTTGCTAGGCTGAGAAAGACTGGAGACCAGCCTCCTCTTTGCTGTTGAACAGACACCCCAGTTAGCCATTCTTCCCAGGTTGCTTTGAGACCCCAAACAATGATCACCGAATATAGAGCTTCCTAAGTCTTTCACATCTGAGTTGAGAAAAGTATCATCATTCTCAAAAACCTGCACCAATAGCTTGTGTAGCTTTAAGAATTAGAAATAATGAATGAAAGTCATAACAACATGGTACAGTGCATTTAGCAGACCAAAGTACTGTTCAATATCCAATGAAAAGAGAAAAAAATCACTCCCATGAGTGCCAAGATGACCTTAAGAGTGCCCCCAAAGGCATGCTTCCAGTCTTCATTCCCAGGAGCTGATGTAACAGCCAGCCGTGAGCCATCCCATGTAGGTGTAGGGACCTACTGGGGTCCTCTGCAAGAGCAAAGGATGTTCTTAACCACTGACCCACCTGGCCAGCCTCAGCCTTTATTCTTCACACTGCTTTGCTACTGTGCATTCTATCTTCATTCTCCAGAATCAACCCCTCCATGTGTCTTTTCCTATGATCTCATTTTCCCTCTTGGCTCAGCCTCTTGGGTAACCCAGAAGCTCTGTGTGACATTTTTCCTGTCTCACCCCTTAGGTCTGCTCTGTCCTTTCCTGCAGAGGAGCTGAGAGCACAGATACTGGTGTTGATTCTACTATATTCTTGTCTTGTTTCTTGACAACCAGGCAGTGGTGGCCTTTAATCCCAGCATTAGGGAGGCAGAAGCTGGCTCTCTGTGAGTGGAGGCCAGCCTGGTCTACTGAGGAGTTCTAAGACAGCCAGGGTTGCACAGAAACCCTAGATCAAAAAAAAAAAATTACCAATTATGAAAAGTATGGACCACAGGGGAAGAAGCTTAGAGAGGGGTTTGTTATAGTTTCATAGGTTGGCATTTAAACAGGGAGGCTGTAGAAAGGTAGGAGAAAGAAAGCAAAGCCAGGGCTACAATATAGTAGGAGGATGTCTTAGTCAGTGTTCTGTTGCTCTGAGGAGACACCGTGACCACAGCAACTCTTATAAGGGAAAATATTTAATTGAGGCTCGCTTATAGTTTCTGGTTGTTCTTTCATTAGCGTTATGGCAGAAAACTTGTCAGCCTGCAGGCAGACATGGTGCTGGAGAAGGAGCTTAGAGTTCCACATCTTGATCCACAAGCAGGAGAAGACTGATTTGAGCTTCTGAGACCTCAAAGCGCACCCCCACTATGATGCACTTCCTCCAACAAGACCACGCCTACTCCAATAAGACCACATCTCCAAATAGTGTCACTCCTTCTGGACCCAGCATTTATATAAATGAGTTCTATGGAGCCCATAACTATTCAAACCAGCATAGAGGGGATTCAGGAAATAAGATAAAGTCAATTTAGTCATCTAGAGGCCTTTAAAGGACCTATGGCAAAAACTGGGTGTAAGGGTTACTTTTATGTCATCTTGAGGCAAGCTAAAGTCATCTGAGAGGAACAAATCTAATATGCCTCCATAAGACTGGGCTGTAAACAAACCTGTAGGGCATTTTCTTCTGATTGGTGTGGGATGGCCAAGCCCACTGTGGTTGATGCCACCCCTGGGCTACTGGTCTGGGTGCTGTAAGAAAGCAGGTTGAGTCAAGCTGTCAGGAGCAAGCCGGTAAGCAACACTCCTTCATGGCCTCTACATCAGCCCCTGGTCCAGGTTCCTGCCTTGTTTGTTTGGTTTCCTACCCTGGCTTCCTTCTATGACAAACAATGATCTGGAAGCAGAAGCCAGATACATCTTTTCTTCCCCAAGTTGCTTTCCTCATGCTGTTTCACCACAGCATAGTACCCCTTAGACACTGAAGTTAGCAGTGGGAGTAGGGGATGGAGGAGAGAGAGTAGGAAGGGTAAGAGGGGCTTGGGAATCTCTTCCCATGTGGGGGAAACTTTTCTCTGTCTCATACAATTATATGGTCTACTCAGCACTTGGCTCCTCTAACAAACCGCCTGGAATCTCTGACTTATCCATCTAAATTGGGAAACACAGGGGATTTTAAAAAAAGCAAAAAAATGAGCATTCCCCCTGATCTTTGCCAGACTGTGAGAAGGAAAGTTGAGGAGGAGAAATTAGGACATCTTCTCAACGTTTCCGCTATCTGACTTTCTCAAGGCAGTCCCTGTTTCCTTCTGCAGATTCACAGTGCTTTCTGAAATTATCAAATATTTTTCTGTTATAATTACTGCTCCATTTCCTAGAATCTGTAGAGATGTGTCTACTGGTGTGCTTCTCACCTGAGGGCTGGCAGCAGCATGTAGCTCCAGGATAGGGCTGCTCAAGGTAAACCAAGAGTCAAGACTTTCAGCGGATCCCAGGGGAGGAGGCAAAATGCTAAAGGCAAGTTGATCTTTAGCAAACAAAGATTTAGTGAGTTATACCGATGTGATAAAGCCTCCATAAAAACCCAACAGGACAGTTTACTATGGGAGCAGCCAGAGGCTGAATACATGGAAATTCCTCAGTAAGTGTTGGGTCTGCAGCTACAGAGGTGTTAGCCACACTCCTCCCCAGCTTCCACCATCCCTGGATCAAGGCAACCAGAGTCACCTCCTTATAACCTGTGTTGTCACTTCACTAAGCAGCTAAACTCCTATTGCGTGATAACCCTGAGGCAGGGCAGCACAATTGGATCAGCTGCCTGTCAATCAGGGACATAGCAACTCTACTTATAATTTGATCTCATGTCTTGAACCATCACTAAACTGCTGAGCTCAGAGATTCCTCCCTTTAAAAAAAAAAAGATTTATTTTTTTGTTTAATTAATTTATTTTATATATGTGTGCATCTATGTGAATGTACACCTACACGCCAGACGAGGACATCAGATCTCATTATAGATGGTTGTGAGCCACCATGTGGTTGCCAGCTCTCCATCCCAAAGATTCCTTCCTCTAAAGGTTGGCTGTCTGTCACGTTTCAGCTTCTTTCACTGCAAGGGTAACTACTGGGCATTTTTTCTGAAATATGTCTTAATGTTTCTTTTTTTATTAAATTTCAAAAGATTTTTTTTTGTTTTGTTTTCATGACGGGGTTACTCTGTGTAGTAGCCTTGGCTGTCCTGGAACTCTCTTTGTAGACAAGGATGTCCTCGAACTCACAGCTATCTGCCTGCCTCTGCCTCCTGAGTGCTGGGATTATTGGACTACAGGTGAGATAGCTATGGAAGAATGGGGAGACAGAAGAACCCAGAGGGTCCAGGAATCCCACAAGAAGACCATCAAAGCTATGGATGTAGACCCATGGGGGTCTGCACAAACTGCTGTACCAACCAAGGCCAATGCATGCAGTGAACCTAGAACCTCTATTCCTACCTACCCAATGAAGAACTTATTCTCCATGGTTGTGAGGAGAGCAGAAACTGCCTCTGACATATACTCTGGTGCCCCTGATTGACTACTTCCCCTTGGTGGGGAGGCCTGGTGGCAAGCAGAGGAAGAGGAATCAGGCTATTCTGATGAGACCTGATAGGCTGAGATCACATGGTGGGGGAGGAGGTTTCTTTCTGTCACATGTCTAGGGGACGTGAATAAGAGGAAAAAGGGAGAGGGGGAAATGGGAAGATACAAGTGAGGGATATCAATTGGGATGTAACCTGAGCAAATTATTTAAAAAAAAGAAAAAGAAAAAGAAAATGGTAATACTGCAAGAAGTAAAAACAAATAAAATAAAGGTGTGTGCCAACACGACCGGCCTGAAAAGAATCTTTACTATTTATAAACAATAAGTCACAGGGTGCTAGGAAGCCCCAAACCTTGTATTGAAACATCCAGTGCTATGGAACTGAAGAAATGGCTCTGCAGTTAAGCGCACTTGCTGCTTTTGCACGGGTCCCAGGTGCAAGTCACAAAATATACATGGTGGCTCACAACCACCTGTAACTCCAGCTTCATGGAGTCTAGCACTCTCCTCCACCCTTCACAGGCTCCAGGGATGCACATGG
The DNA here is from genome assembly GCF_903995435.1 of Acomys russatus. Classification (NCBI taxonomy): domain Eukaryota; kingdom Metazoa; phylum Chordata; class Mammalia; order Rodentia; family Muridae; genus Acomys; species Acomys russatus. The sequence continues at coordinate 27,070 of NW_026131403.1, read as the reverse complement.
CATGCAGCACACATAATGCAGACCAGTACATGATACAGTTAAGGGAAAAGTGTTTCCTCACCCATAGAGAGAGAGAACATCCATAGACATCTGAGAGAGTCCAGAACAGAGAGAGGAAGTAGCAGACTGAATATGGCCAACAGACTGACCTGTCAGGGATAGAAGTAGGAACAGAACACACACACACATACACAGAGAGAGAGAGAGAGACAGACAGACAGACAGACAGACAGAAACAGACAGAATCACTAGTGGAAGTGAAGGAAGCACATCAGCTGGGAGGACTTTAGGGATGGGGAGGAGGTGAGAAAGGCTAGGGGTGGGGGTACATGGTCTTTGAAATGTGTAGCAGGTACTTGTGATATTGAAGGAGCCTGAAGGCCAACATGTACTTTGCTGTGCTAATAGGCACTGCAGGGAGCCATTCCTCCTTTCTGGAATGCAGGGGAATACAGTTTCCCTTTGACATGACAACTCACACACATAAGATACGAATAACTTGGGGGCTGGAGAGATAGCTTGGATGTTGAGAGCACTGACTGCTCTTTCAGAGGTCCTGAATCCAATTCACAGGAACCTCTATAATGAGGTCCAGGAACCTCTTCTGCACCTAGCTGTACATGCAGGCAGAGCGCTATACACATAATAAAAAACAAATCTTTTTTGAAAAGATAAAGAATAAAATAAAATAATACACTGCCAGGGCTAGTCCCTCTCACTCACATACAAGCAGAGTCAGGGGTTGCCAAGGCTAATTTACAGGAATAGGCCTGTTTTAGGAAGTCTATGGCCTGTGTCAGTTTCTGGGGTTCCATCTAATGGCTCATCCTCTGATTCCTTCTACAGGGATAGATATTTAGCTGCCATGCTAAGCTGGAGTTCCAAATTTAAGAAGATCCCCCAATAATAAGAACTCCCGCAGTTGGTATATGGCTGGGGTCTCTGAAAATAAGAGGCCATGCTGAAATGACTAGAAAGGCTTTTTATGCTTGGTGTTGGCATTGAGCCACAGGCATTGTCCCTAAGGAGGGGGAAACCTTACACTGACCCGAGGCTAAATTCCTTTCTCTTCAGCTTCCTCTTACTCCCACACTTACTCCTTCTTCCCCTGTCCGTGGCTCTCATACACCTCAGAAAAGGGGACACACACACACACACACACCACACCACACCACACCACACCACACCACACCAACAACCCAAGCAAGTCAAGTCACATCAAGACTAAATGCATCCATGATAGCCCTGGCAGGGGAAAATGATCGAAAAGCAGGCAACAGAATCCATGTGAGAGACAGTCCCCACTCCCCTTATTAGGAGATCCAAAGGAAAACCAAGCTGGCTGTAAGCTACATATGTATAGGGGATCTAGACTCAGTCCATGCATGGTCTTAATACTTCAGTCCCCACATGTCCTCCTCGGCCCAGATTAGTTGATTCTGTTTGTCTTCTTGTGGATCTCCTGTCCCCTTCAGGTCCTCTATCCTTCCCCCTACTCTTTCACAAAGCCTTCTGAGCTCTGCCCAATATTTAGCTATGAGATCTGCAACTGTTTTAATCCGTTGCTAGGTTGATCCTCTCAGAAGACAGCTAGGCCAGGCTCCTGTGTGCACGCATGGCAGAATATCCTTAATAGTGGCAGGGCTTGGCTCTCTCCCATGAGGTAGGTCTCAGGTTTGTCCAATTGGGTGGACGTTCCTTCAGTCTCTCCTTGAACTTTGTCCCTGCACACTTTTTTGGCAGGGTGAATTTTGGGTCACGGTTTTTGTGGGTGGGTTGGTGTTCCCCTTGTCCCTCTAGAAGTCTTCTCTGGTTGGAGGGTAGACACTTCAGTCCCCATGACCCATGCTACTAGGAGTCTCAGCTAGAGTCGCCCCCATATCTTCCTAGGAGTCTACCCTGTCCTACATCCACAGCTCCTCTCAGAGATGCCCCTGCCTGTGGCTTCTCTTCTCTGTGGGAGCTCTCTGTCTTCCTGCCCTGGCTCTCCCCACATCTGATCCCACCCACATTTCCCTCCACCTTCCTTCTCTATCTAGTTTCCTCTCTTCATCCACTTCCACTGTTTTCCTATTTCCCTTTCTAGTGAGATCCAAGCAGCATCCTTGGGTCTTCTTAGCTTCTTTGGGTTTGTGAATTATATTATGATTTTCCAGTACTATATATATGGTTAAAGTGAGTACACACTTTGTGTGTCTTTCTCTGTCTGGGTTATCAACCTCAGGATGGTATTTTCTAGTTCCATCCATTTGCATACAAATTTCATCATTTCCTTATTTTTTGTTTTGTTTGTTTGCTTGCTTGCTTTTTCGTTTTTCAAGAAAGAGTCTCTCTGCGTTAGCCTTGGATGTCCTGGACTTGCTTTCTAGAACCAGCTAGCCTCGAATTCACAGCAATCCACCTGCCTCTGCCTCCCCAGTGCTGGGATTAAAGGCATGCACCACCACGCGTGGCGATGTCCTTGTTTTTAATAGCTAAGTAGTATCCCATTGTGAACATGCACCATATTGTCTATATCAACTCTTTGGTTGAGGACCATCTCGGTTGTTTGCCCTTTCTGAGGCTGCTATGAACAGTTGAGCAAATGTCCTTGTTGTCTGGGGGAGCATCTTTAAGGAATATTCCCAGGAGTGCTAGAGCTGCGTCTTGAGGCAAAGCTGTTCCCAATTTTCTGAGAAAATACGAGAAAGATTCCCAAGGTGGTTGTACAAGTTTGCACTTCCACCAGCAATGGAGGAGCATTTCCCTTTCTCCAAATCTTCCTTTCTCAGCATGTGCTGCCAGTTGCATTTCTTATCTTAACCATGCTGACAAGTGTAAGATGGGAAGGAAGGGTAATTTTTGAAGAACTACAATACACAGTTTTACAAAGAGATTGGAGGAACAAATAGAATTCCTCTCTCATCTATATGGGAAAACACAACTTAGAATCATACAAGCTGGAGTAGGTGGCCCTCATGACACCCAGAATCTCCTGATGTCTTCATCTTGACTTGGCAACCTCCTGAAGCACAAGGAAACAACATATATATAATAACATACCAACACGTAGATCAGGAGTAAAATGAAATACCTGGGTATGGCCCCATCACCTGCCGCCTCGAGAAGGATGATTTGTTGTGTAGACAATTCAGGCTGCCTTTTTGTTTTGTTTTTCTCTTTGTGCTTTTGAGACAGGCTTTCTCTGTGTAGACCCGGCTTCCTGGATTGTTCCGTAGACTAGGCTGGCCTTGAACTCAGACATCCACATGCCTCTGCCTCCCACATGCTGGGACTAAAGGACTTTGCCATCACCGCTCAACAATTTTTTTCCTGCTTATTTTCAATATATTAACTCATTTCTTCAGGAATATTGAGAAGGACTTAATGTATGAGACTGCAGGGGCCCATTGGGGGCTCATATATTTGAGTTTGAGTATTTGGTTCCCAGTTACCCTTTAGGAGGGATTGGGAAGAGTGACCTTCTTGCAAGATGTTATCACTGGGGTGGGCATTGAAGTTTCAAAAATTGCTGGCCAGGCTTTCCCACCCTCCCTCCATCTTTCTCTCCTTTCTCTGTCCCTTCCTCTCTCTCTCTGCTCCCTTCCTCCCCCTCTCTCGCCTTCCTCTCTCCCTCCCTCTCTCTCCTCCCTCCTCCTCTCCCTCCCTCTAACCCCTCCCTTCCTCCCTGCCCCTCCCCAAGCAGATCTAGATGTGAGCTCTCAACTCCTGCTCCAGTGCCATGCATACCTGCTGCCATGCTCCCTGCCATGATGATCATGCCCTCACCCTCTGAAGCTGTAAGCAGTCCTCAGTTCAATTCTGCTCTTCTATACACTGCTGTGCTCACAGAGTGTCTTCACAGCAACAGGACAATGACTAAGACACTGGGGGACTCAGCAGCACCAGTCTAGGGCTGGAATCCCAGGAAGGTCCTAGAGAGCCACCAGTTTTCAGTCCAAGCTGGAATCCAGGAGTGGGTGCTAACATCAGCTAGGAGCAGGCTCAGAATACAGGAACTGGCCAGTGAGAGGGAGGGCAAGCAGACAGAAAAGCACAAGATTCCGTCTTCTGTGTCTCTATGTAGGCTGCCAGCTGAAGGCGTGGCTCATTTAGGGTCGATCTTCTGACTCAAATGATCCAGATTTAGGGTGAGTCTCCACTTCAATTAATTCAACCAAAGAAAATCCCTCTCAGGTGCACTCTTGGATTTCAGTTAATGCCTTTACAAAAATTATCCATTTTTTATTTACTCATTTTACAGCCTGATCACAGGCCACTCCCTTCTCTCTTCCCATTCCCTCCCTCACACCACCTACCCCACTCCCCCTCCCATTCTTCTCAGCGAAAGGAAGGTCCCCCATGGGTACCAACCCACCCTGGGACATCAAGTCACGGCAGAACTAAGTGAATCCTTGCCCACTGAGGCCAGACACGGAAGCCCATTTAGAAGGAAGAGATCCAAAGGCAGGCAACAGAGTCAGAGACAGTCCTCCCTCCACGAGTTAGGGGACATCCAGGAAGAACAAGCATGCACCTCTACTACATATATGTAGGGGGGGTGTAGGTCCAGCCCATGCATGCTATGGGTTGGTGGTTCTGTCACTGTGAGCCCCCATGGGCCTAGGTGAGTTGTCTCTGCAGGTCTTCTTGTGGTGTTCTTGACCCCTCCAGCTCCCTCCATCCTTCCCTGCATTCACCCACAAGACTCCCTGAGCAAGGCCTATTGTTTGGCTCTGGGTATCTGCATCTGTTTCCCTCTTCTGTTGGTTGAAGGCCCTCAGAAGATAGCTAGGCTTGGCTGCTGTCTGCAAGCATAGCAGAGTATCAGTAGTGAAAGGAGCTGGCTCTCTCCCATGGGGTGGGTCTCAGGCTGGGCCAGGTCTTGGTTGGCCATTCCATCAATCAATACTCCATCTTAACTCCTGCAATTCTAGTAGGCAGGACAAATTTGGGGTTGAAGGTTTTGTGGGTGGGATGGTGTCCCTTTTCTTCCAATGGAAGTCCTGTCCAGTTGTAGGAGGTGGCTACTTCAGGCTCCATGTCCCCCACTGATAGGAGTCTCAGCTTGGGTCACCCCCATAGAATGCTCAGAATCACCCCCTCCATTGCTTCCTAATGTACTCGCTGATAACAGAATAGCCATCTCAGCATCCTAAGGTCAGCCCAAGACCACCATGCACTTCTCCTTAACCTGAGAAGGGAATGGATGTCCTTGAGTATCTATATGATGAGCTGTGGAAGAAGAAAGTCATTAGAGTGTTAGGGAGCAAGTGGAAAGGGAACCACGCTATCTGCCCCTAACAGGTGCCTGTCAGTGTCCACATCCCACTAATGGACAACACCTTGGAGCCTGTTGCTTTAGATGGTAAATGTCACTCAATCATGTGTTTGAACATTGGACCCCAGCAGTGGCACAGTGTGGGGAAGGTGAGGACCTTAGGAAGTGGGGCCTTACAGGAGGAAGTGGGACCTAGACAGCAAGGAAAAAATGGATACAAGTAGCTGGCTCAGGTCCCTACTTTGGTGCTACCATGCATTGTCTGTCCTTTAAGGCAGAAACTGAGGAAAGCAGTGTGATTGGTGCAGAGACGTGGTTGGTTCATTTCTTGCTATGACATCACAAGGAGCCATTGTGAAGAATGATGGTTTCCTGGATACATATAGAACTCACTAGGGCTAGGTTTTGTCCGTTAAGTGTGCTAGCTGCTGGATGGTTGGAGAGTTGGTGAATCGCTATACTTCACAGCTCCACTAGGACTTCTAGAGCCATTGAACCTCAGCAGAGTGAGTTTCCTTCGGAGGCTGTTGGTTGCTGGCTATTGCTATTATTTGTTCATTTCTTGGTTTCAGGTATGATTATGCTTACTTTTATTTTTTGTTTACGCTCTCCCATTTTTATTCTTGTATTCTTTATCTATCTTACTTCACTTTGATTTTGTTTCATTATCACAATTTAAAAACATGTATTAGAGTATATTAATTAATAACACGTATAATCTCACAGAGACAATTCCATACATATGAAGGAGAAGGTTGAACACATTCCCCTGATCACACTGCCTACTGCCTGCCCTTCCAAGTCCCTCAATGATTCCCTTTTCTGTTCATCTCTTTACTTTCCAAGTAGAGTCCAAGTCATGTGAACTCCTGTTCAGAGGACTGACGGGCACACTGGATGGTCTCATAAGGAAGGGAGCCAATGTGTCCCTGTTTTAGCAGAAAGCAGCCTATGAGCTGGTTGCCTTAGGATTTTCCATGGTAGTTCAGAAGTCAGGACTCCATGCAAGGGCTAGAGACAAGAGCCAGAACCCATTCTCTTCAGCGCAATAATGGAACAAGGCGGCTGGAAAAGAATTCAAGGTCATAATTAATATGAGTCTAGAAAGAGCCTGTTCTTTAAGAAAGGACAGGACTTTAATGGTGAGACTTACCATAGCTTGTGCCACCAACCACCTTTGTTGCCCTCCTTCCTGCAGCTGTCTTTTCATGGGATAACTTCTATCTTAGGAAGGGCATTCATGCCATGTAGCTAGTGTGTTCTCAGGCCCAGGAGGATGGGGTAATGAATTTGAAGCAAAGAATCAAGTCTTTGCTCTTGAGTTCTCCTGGCCAAACAGCTCAAAGAACATGTCTAAGCATAAAAATTGGTGTGTGTGTGTGTGTGTGTGTGTGTGTGTGTGTGTGTGTGTGTCTATCCTACCAAAGCCATTTTGGAACTTTGACCCCAATGCCACAATTTTAAGAACTGAGAACTCGTGAGCATGAGAGACTTGCCACACAACAGCGTATGTGGCCTTTAGAAAAGGGCTTGCTAGGCTGAGTTCCTGCTTCTCCTTGACCATGTGGAACATACAAAGCACTGGATAGAGTTCGAAATCAGGCCTGTTACACTCTCAGTCTGCTGGGATCTGGATCTCACCTCCCCAACATCCAGATACACAGGCCATCAATTTCCTTTAGCACATACATCAATCTGAGTTGTTTGTTCGTTTGTTTGTTTTTGTTTATTTTTGTTCGGGTTTTTTTTTTTTTTTTTTTTTTTTTTTTTTTTGACACAAGGTCTCTCTGTGTTAGCCTTGGCTGTCTTGGAGTCACTTTGTAGACCAGGCTGGCCTTGAACTCACAGCAATCTGCCTGCCTCTGCCTCTCGAGTGCTGGGGTTACAGGCATGCGCCACCATGCCCGGCTATTAATCTGAGTTTTTAAAAAGTAAACTTGAGTAATTTCACTTGATGATTATTACAAAGTGGTCATAAAAGCTGGGGTCCAGGTGAAAGGAAGAACACCATCTACTAACAGGAGATATCAGGGCTCATATCTGAAGATGGCCAATGATCTGGAGCCTGTTGCCATTCTTATGACTCCTCATTTTATTGCTACAGTGAAAAGGGTGCTTTTTAAAGTCTGGGTGTCAAAAGTCTCACAAAGGATCAAGTGTTGGACAGTTGTTTCCCCAAAGTGGCACTACTTGGAAGAAATTGTGTACCTTGGTCAGTGGGCCTAGCGGAAGTACTGGGTCCCTAGGTCATATTGGGGACAACCATTTGAGTAAACCAGCTTCATCAGGTCCCTACTGCCCCACTGCCCAAGACCAGCCTTCCTGTCTTGGGCCCAGAACGTTCCGGAATCTGGAGATTGGGGGATGTGCCCAGCCCTCCTTGGTTCATTTCTTGCACTCACCTCACAAGGAGCCATTGTGAGGAATGACCTGTCCATTGAGGCTCTGGCTGAGGCCAACTCCTGTCTTACAGAGCAGAAGGTGCTGGTGAATTGGAGCGAGATTGTACTTCTGCACTGCTGAAGGCTTTTACTCGACTTTCAATATTTGTCGCACTTCAGCATAGTGAGTATCTTCTGTTTTCTATGGTAGACTATTTTACTGTTTTTATTACATCTGTCCGAGTATTTTGTCTTCAGGTATCTCTGTGCACCACTGGCCTGGTGTCTTCTGTGAAGGTCAGAAGAGGGAGTCTGATTTCCTGGACCTGGAATTACAGGTGTTTGTGAGCCACCATGTGTGTGTTAAGCATCAAACCTGGATTCTCTGGAAGAACAGGCAGTGATCTGAACTGCTAAATCATCACCCTTCTGTTTTTTCCTTCCGCTTTTCCACCTTTGGTTTCTTGGGACAAGGTTTCTCTGTATCTTTGGCTGTTTGGATTCACTTTGTAGACCAGGCTGGCCTCGACCTCACAGAGATCCGCCTCCCTCTGCCTCCTGAATGGTGGGATTAAAGGAATACGCCACCACTGGCTGGTGCCATTGTTTTTTATTCTTACCTCTGTCTTTATCTTTATTTACTTTTGGGGGGTATATTTCTCTTCATATTCTAAGCCTTTTCTAGGCATGGAATAACTGTACCATATAAACAATTGAGTTATGACAAATACAGGAACACTTGCAATGCCCGTTGCTCACACTAATCACACGACTAACCTGTGCTGTTATGCTTTCTTCTCCCACTTCCTCCTCCACATTCACAGTAGCCTCTTCTATCTTCAGGACCCCTTCCTTCCCCCAAATTCCACATAGGAGAAAAAGCAAGGAACAGTTACTTTCCCTGTAAAGCAATCTGCTGTGTTAGGTCCATAGATCCCATACTTTCATCCTTCCTTATGGCTGCCCAGGGCTATGGGATGCTCGCCCTGATTCTGTTTCTATGCTCTGTTTGTCTGTTTGGGCATGTAGCGCAATCCTTCAAAGGATGCTGTGAGCGTATCTTCCCCATAAAGGATGGCATACGTATATGTTGTTGATTTATGACAAGTATTAAGCATGACTAAGGACTTTCACATCCATGCTCTTGTGGAAATGACATTTTTGGGTAGCTTTTTGGTTTTTTTTCCCTCTGTTTGTGACATCAATGAGTTTAGAGCCATTAAGTCCCTTTCTCCTTTGTGGAATTTTAGGAGCACTGACATTGTTCTTCAAGGGACTTGAATGGTCCAATGAAATTTGCCTGGTCCTGTGCTATGTAATGAAGATTCGTTTTCCTAAATAGGTCAATCTTGGGACTTTTTTTCTTGTATTTTAATGTCTTCTTTAGTTAAAATTATAGCTAGTAATTTCCCCAACTCATCTGCAATATCCAATTCATGAAAGGGACATTCTGGGTTTTAAAAATTATGTTTATTTAGGAGTTGTGTGGTCTGGAGAGATGGTCCAGCACTTAGGAACATGTAATCTTCTTGGAGGTAACCTAGTTCTACACCCAGCACTCCCATGCCAGACCATAACCACGTGTAGTTACAATCCAGGGAATCTGAGGCCCACTTCTAACCTTCATGTTTATATAAATAAAGTTATAAAGAATTGTATCACTATATTAAGTGATATGAAGTACCTGTGAGTGCACTTGTGTGTGTGTGTGTGTGTGTGTGTGTGTGTGTGCACATGTATGAGTCTCCTAGGAGGCCAGACATATAGGATGCCTTAGAGTTGGAATTAGGGCAGTTAGAGGCACCTGACATTGGTCCTGAGAACCAAATCCAGGGCCTCTGCAAGAGCAGCACATCTACTGGGCTCCTGAACAAATTCCCTAGGCTGGACTTGTTGGGTTTTGGGGTGTCTGTTTCTTATCTTGAATCTGACTTTACCAGTGCCTTTTCTCCCAGGGCATATTGAGCTCAGGGACGAAGTCTGTTAGTCCTTTCTACTAAGCAGCTCTCAGTTTCTAGCATCCTTTGTTTTGTCCTTGCAGTTTGCAATTGATCCATGTCAACCCGATCAATGGTGTCTTTCCCGTCTGTTGCTTTGAACATGATCTGTCCCTGTCCTCCTAGGCAATCAGAGTGCCTGCTTAGGTCATCTGAAATGTTTGTGACATTTTTCCCTCTCTCCCAACTTCCGTTTTGTTTCCATCTTGGCCTTTTGGATCTAGAAATCATAGTTATAAACATCTCCCTGGGCCTGATTTTTGACTGTTTTTTTTTTTTCAGCTTTCTCATTGCATGTTTGGTTCTAGCCGTATCAAAGAGGGCCTGACCACAAAGCAGGGAATGGGGGCCTGCAACTCTATGGAAAAGATCTTTATAATAGATTATGAGATGATGAGGATCCTGAGCCAAGGGCACTTTGCCCAGGTCAAACTTGCCTTCCACGAGGCCACCATGACCTATGTGGCAGTAAAATTCTTAGAAATAGCAAGAAGAGAGCCTTCCTCATCAACAATGAAATCATAACCCATATATAATAAAGCTCTTTGACGTGGTGCAGACCAGAGAGACCACCTACCTTGTGATGGAGCATGCCCCACAGGGAGAGCTGATGCAGCGCATCCTCCAACTGGGCTATTTAGAGGACAGCGAGGCTCTGAGCCTGTTTTCCCAACTACTGCATGAGGTGCAGTACTGCCATGACAATTACATTTGCCATATAGACATAACAGCCAAGACCGTTCTCCTCGACAGCAAGGGGAATGCCAAGCTGAGCGATTTTGGCCTGGCCTGTCACATCACTCCTGGGAAGAAGCTAGTGGGTTGCTGTGGCACTCTGCTCTACTGTGCCCCGGAACTCTTTAGAGGGGAGGCATATGATGTATTACCCACAGACGTGTGGAGTTTAGGGCTTCTCTTCTTCCTCATGGTGGCTGGGCACTTTCCCTTCCAGGCCAGCTCTTTTGAGCTCCTGAAGGTGCAGATCAGCTCTGCCTTCTTCCTCATTCCTCAGCATGTTTCCAGCAACATTTTCAATGTCATTCTTGAACTGCTCATGCTCAATCCTCCAGGGAGGCCCACCATGGACCAAATCATGGCGTGCCCCATGCTCAGGGGCAGAGAGGCACACGGTCTCCTTGGCACCACAAGCCCAAGTGTGCCTGCCACCCTGTGCTGCCAGCCAAAGACGACCTCCCATTGCCATGAATCAAGCCTGGACATGCACATGACTAATTCCCTCAAGGACGTCAGCCTCAAATTGAATGAGAAGTTTTCACAGTCCAAGATTGACTTCTGTGGCAGCCTGAATCCAAGTGTCCAGCTGTCTGTATTTCAGAGCAAACTGCTCTGAAAGCCAGATGTGTACAGCAGTGGTAAAGCCCGGATTTGCTACCTCAACAGTTTTGTGTCTGTTGAGATTTTTGTTCGTTTCTTTGTTTGTTTTATTGTTGTTTGAGGTAGCAAGGTCGTCAAAGACTCGGCGTCTGATTAGCAGGGGTTTGTGACCTTAAGACACTAAGACAGAAAGATCTGGACAGACTGCCTTCAGTGAGTTCATGAGTACAGCGGCCAGAAGCTGCATTTCACAGCCCTCCAGGCAATCCCCAGGCTCTTAAGTGCTTTCCACTCCTTCTGCCATCATCTTCCCTGAGCCTTGGGAAGGTGAGGATTGACAGAAATGTCCCACTTAGGGCTGAGCACTGGACAGTCACTTAGATAAAGGTAGGGGCAGGAAGACCAGGAGTTTAAGGTCATCCTCCACTACTGATGGAGCCTCTGGCTCCTGGAGTGCTGGGATTCCAGGCATGGGCCAACATGCCCTGCTTCATTTTCTTAATTAATGATTGATGTGGTCTCACAACCCCCTGCAACTCCAGCTGTAGGGGCTCCGACAGTCTCTTCCAGCCTCTGCAGACACCTCCACACATGGGACACATATACATACACAGACTTACACATACAAAGGCACACAAACACACACACACACACACCTACACATACAAATAAAATACATCTTAAAAATGAAGGAATTTATAAAAGGCAAACTAATTGCTTGAAGTTTCCAGGTGTGTCTGAGATTGTTGCCTGTAGGAACAGTGAAAACTTTAAAGTGAAATACAAGTTCTCTCAGGTTACCTTTTCTTTCACCACACTAATAAATGTCAGAGCTGGAGAGTGGGAAGAAGTGCTGTGAAATGTTGTCTTCGGGACATGACAGGGCCATGGAACTGAACTCACTGAAGCTGTACTAACCTACACACAATCAAGGCAAAAGTGTATAGAGGTCGACATTGCAATAGGCAATGTTGGCCCATGCCTGGAATCCCAGCACTCCAGGAGCCAGAGGCAGGTGGATCTCTGTGAGTTCTAGGCCAGAGAAGCCAAGGCTACACAGAGAAACTCTCTCTCAAAAAGCCAGAGGGGGGGGGGGCTGCCCTACAAGCAGTCCAATGAAGGCAATTTCTAAATTAAGGTTCCCTCTTTCCAAATGACCCCAGTTTAAATCAGGTTAAATAAAACAAACAAATAAACAAAACACTGCACTGACCCTTTTGCCTTGCCCAGGATGCTCCCGCTGGGTACTCAGTGTGTTTATGGGCAGACGTTTTACCTTACTAACCAACACTCAAATACTCCCAACACTCAAAACCTGCTATAAACATCTACCCACAGGAACACAAAACTGTCAAGTCACTCCTCCTCTCCTCTGTCTCCCTGTGCCTCTGTCTAATCCCTATGGACTCTGCACATTAAATCTGTCCTCCCTACAACTGTTATGGCATCTAGTACACTTTGCCTTGTGGCAAGTTTTTCAGAGCTAAGGGTTGTGGACCGCAGCTGTCCTTTCAAGCCCCAGAGAATTAGATTAGACCTCGGCTGTAGTTGAACCTCCCTCTCCTCCCTTTCCTATATTGACTTTGGTCCTGGAGAGTGTTAAAAGTTTCCATTCAGAACCTTTTAATGTTTAGATCTGAATACTAAGGGTGTGGATAACATTAAATTCATTGGGCGCCATTCGTTGATGAATATTAAAAATTAATATTGTCATACATTTAGCAAAACTTTATTTTGTTCATTAATCATTAATTTCCCCCAAATAACCACACACTGAGACTATGATCTATTCAAAATTAAGCTCAAAGGGTAACACAATAACGACTCTATTATCCTGCCATCATTTTATCCTCTCCTCCAAGCTCTTCTCTGGAATCATCCATCCCCTCTTCTCCTGCACCTTCTTCTTCCTCTCTGACTTCTGGCCTCTCAACCTCAAAACTCCACCCCTTCTCTTTCTGCCAAATCCCAACCAGCTTTAAATTAGGTGGAGCAGAGTTCACACAACAGTTTGTCCTGTTTTGCTCCAATATCCTCTAGAGTATGTTTATCCCAGAAAGAAATTCATCTTCGTTCCCGACACTCCCTAGAGTCTGCTCTTAGCTTCCTAGTCCTAGTGCAGTAAATCCAAACTTCCCTTCTCTCTGTGCCAATTAGTAGAGTTCAGACAGACACATGGGGGAGAGCTGTGAAGGATTAGGGCCTAAGGTGAATTCTTCAGTTAAATATTCCTCTGATTCTGCAATCTATATATTCTGTGCATATAATACTTTTCAATTAAAATTTGTGTAAGTAATTCCTTTGTAATATCCAAGGAGCTGTGCTCTCATCAAACCTCTGTGAGAAATGTTCATAATTCACTGTCTAGAATGGAGATGAGATGCAGGGCTTGAAGTCATAGATTTTTATTCCTTTTATCTTCAGATTCCTGACATTTCTTTACTTGACGTTGTCTAATTGCTTGTGAAAATCTTTAGATCTATGTCAATAAAAACTGAGATGAGTCTAGTGTCTGAGAGGATATTGGATATTTGTACTAAAGTAACATATTTTTCATTCAACAGTGAATATGCAACAACTTCTTGACTCAAGACCATTAAATGCCACAATGGTCTGAGGAAGGGACAACTGCAGCAGGTGTCTGAGCCCATCTGGGTCAGCCTGCTTAACTAGCTTTGTTTGCTCATTACAGACATGGATCCCTAGAAATATATATTACCTTTTTCTTCATTTATTGTTATAATATTCTTTTGACAACACTTTTATGATGCTGGGAGGATTTGTTAGAACTTGGTTTAAATCCCGACTGTACAGAAACAAGGTAATTCCTCAAGAAAAGACTCAAAACACCAAACCTGAACTAAGAAAAGCATCTCAGTTGATGCTCCAAGTTTTTTGTAACTAGTTGAGGAAATTCTATCTGCAAAATGTCTCCTCTGTTTTCTATTTTATAGTATTTGAATTCTATTCAATATATTGTATAGATTAAAGGTATTTGTTAATGTTGTATTGTATATAGTCTTTATTGTAATGATAACTATTTCATAATTTGATGCCTAGATATTCATGTTTTGTTCATGACTCATTAGTTCTTTGCACATTGCAATATACAAGAAAAATATTATAACACTTAAATGTCTGTTTAAAGAAGCTCATTTTGTTTCCAGAGTGTTGTCTAAATTCACTTTGGTCTTCTCTTTAAACAATGGACATAATCGATCATTTCTCCCTAAGACAGGGCTGTTTATGTAACATCATATGCCAGAGGAAAGGAGTCAGCCTTTTCTAAGCACATTTTATAAAAGTTTCAGCTATGTATCTCACTGTCATATAAAATTATGAGATTCTAATCAAATTTCTGGAAGCTTTTATACATAATCTGTAAGAGAATAGAATAATTTTTAAGTGTCTATAACTGATCTGATGGCACTAAGAAATTCTAATTTCTTTTATATTTGTTCATTTGTGTATTAAACATCATGAACAAATTCAAATCACAGAAAAATCTCTGCAGCTTCATGTTTGTCTTTATAGGGTCCTACTGATCAAAAACAACATGTGGATTACAAGCTTTATTTTGCCTTAGAGTTGCAGTCTAGCAGGGACACGAAGGTATATGAAAATCTCCCTCTCCCCCCCCACACACACACGTGCGCACGTGCGCACACACACACACACACACACACGTGCGCACGTGCGCACACACACGAAAGGAAGACATAAGATATGTGGAACACCATAAAAAATACAATGGCATAGATGAGGGTGACACATACAAAATCAATAACATGGATAGTATCTTCAACATAACTGTCAAAAAGACTCCCCCACTTAGGAAAGGCACAGTTATACAAAAACAAAATGCACACAGAGCACCAAATAGACAAGACCAGAAAAGAAAACCCTCAGGGCATATCAAAACACCAAGTATACACAACAAAGAAAGTTAATGAAAAGTGTAAGAAAAAATGCCAGTCACACATGAAGGAAAATCTGTAAGAATAGCAGCTTATTTTTTCAGTGAAAACTGCAATCCAGCACAGTCTGAGCAATGCACACAAGTCTTAAAGACTATAACAACAAACCTAAAATAATACACGCGGCAAATCTGTGATCGAAGGAGAATAAAAAACATTCTATGACATAAACAGCCTAAACAAATTATAACCAGCAAACTAAATTCTATAAAGAAAATAAAGGAAACATTTCTCCCTGAAAAAGAGTATTGAGCATTGCAGAGAAAGACTGTAGAAATACCAAGTCTTAATTATTAGCACACACCGTACACCGAGAAGAAAAACACCAAAAGTCAACAGGATTACTTACTACTAACACACACATTTCAATAATTTTAAATATCAGTGGCCTCAATTCTAACATCAAAGGACACAGACAGAATGAGAGGCTCAAGAGGCAAAGAGCCAGGGAAGGAGGGTGTGGCACTTGTTTATAGATCTCAGTGCTCAGGTAGGACCACTGTAGGCTGCAGTCAGCCTCCAGCGATGCCTCGAAAGAAAGACAGAAAGCAGCCTGGGTGTCAGGAGATGAGAGGGGGTGAGAGATGCTGGAGGCTGCAGAGCAGAGAAAGGCCACTGTTAACCTGGCCATGTAGGAAGCAAGCAAGGGGCCAAATTCCTGTGCCTCACAATTCCTGTGTCACCTTCTGGGCTGCCTAAAGTTCTCCTGACTCCCTGAGGCAGAACTGGTTTCCTTGACAGCCACTATGAGGTCAGTTGAATGTGAACAAAGATGACTTTCTGAGGAAGACATTTCAGAGAAAAGTGGGCAGGTGCTTGGAGTAAAAAGAGGCAAATGAACAACTGAAAGCTCACTGGTCCTTTAAACTTTGCTCCATGAATGTCCCTTAGAATCCAGACTCAGCTCCTCTTGAGAGCCACAAAGAAACCAATTCTGGTACCTGGAGAAGGGATGGAATTGTGGGACCTGGACAAGGGCTGGCTTCCCTGAGCAGAAGCCTCCATTACCCCACCCCTACTCTTTGCTTAATCAGCTTAAAGTCAATTTCCCTGCGGGGGTGGGGGGCTCACTTCCCTCCTATCCAAACAAAAGATTAGGGCAGCTTCCCCTTCATCCCCTTACTCAATTGTGTGGGAGACAGCTACAGCAGATAAAAACTTTAAGACTCCCTCTGAAGACTTGCTTCCTCTATACCCCTTACCCAATTACATAATGCCAAGGCTGGGAAAGTCCCACTTGCGGTTTTTGCCTTTATTAAATCCTGTATTCTAAGGAGTAAAGGCCACCCACCTTCCTCAGACTCTCGAGAACGTACTGTCCTTGCACCAGAGCATGATAAATAGAAGACCCTGTGAACATTGCATCTGACTGGTCGCTGGTAGTCTGTGGAGATTTCGTGACTTGGGGATTTCAGAATATTGTAAAGTAAATGACATGCATATTAATTTTTTCTCATGAATGCATCTCCCCCAGAAGGGGAAATAAAATTAGTCCTGGAAGAGGATGGAGAGAGAGAAGCGGGTGGAAGAGAGGATGGGAAGAGGGACCACGGTGGGGACCAGGCAGGGGGAATGAGGGGTGGGAGGTGAGAAGGCTGCAGAGAAGGAAAACCAATAGGAGGGGCGTCACTGGGACAAGATGGCGCTTGGTCTGGTGCCACGTGTTCTATTGCTAATACATTTAGCACTAAGATCTGGTCCCTGCTGTGATGGAATTAGGATTAGAGACAGTTGTGAGCTGCCATGTGGTGGCTGGGAATTGAACCCGGGTCCTTTGAAAGAGCAGACAGTGCTCTTAACCGCTGAGCCATCTCTCCAGCCCCCATAACAACCAACCTTATTTGTCTTAAACTTCCCATGTAATCAACCTTTACAACCTAAGCTAATACAGAACATGAATATTACATTATATAATCTGACAAACCCCTGACCCAAGAGGAATGTGTGTGTGTGTGTGTGTGTGTGTGTGTGTGTGTGTGAGAGAGAGAGAGAGAGAGAGAGAGAGAGAGAGAGAGAGAGAGAGAGAGAGAGATGTTTAATCCAGAAAACATGTTGAAAGCAACCGTAACAAATACATATCCACCATGAATACTGGATCTAGCATATAGATATTGCTTGATAGTACTAGTTTGTTTATTATTGAGATCACTTAGAGTCAGAAAAGTTCATCACTTATAAAAGCTCAAAATTCTACACATAATCCCAGCATGAGAAGAGTTGGGTAGAAAATCTCACCCACATGTGAGGAGCTACTGGCAATTCCTATCTGCCTGAGAGTGAAGTTCAGTTTGCTTTAATGATGTCTCCAGTTGGTAGACCACGTTCTAGTGTATAGCTACACACCCTCAAGTGTATGGCCAATACAAAACTGGATAGTTAAAATTGTTTTATGGAAAAATAAAGAGGGCACAAAATAATGGGTCTGGGAAAAGGCATGTATCTCAGGAAAGTTGGGGTCTGGAATTAAACATGATTAAACTGCATTATATGAAATTGCAAAAAACTTAATAAAATCTCCCTGATCTTATGTTTAATAAGATTTATTATGGATGAGACTACTGACCCAGGAGTGGCATTATACACTGCACAGCTCACAGCACTGGCGAAAGAAATATCCATAAGCCATTAGGCTTTACTTAGGTGATTTTTGTCATTCTAAACAAAACAACCTCCTTAGCTATACCCCACTTGGATGGACAGCTGCTAACAGATATAATCCCCTGAAGCCATGCAGTCATATTATTACTGCAATTATCATCTTAAAAGTGAGAGAAAGGGAAAAGCACACATTTCTTTACATCCAGGAGGATCTTCCTATAAGTCAATAGGTACATATGTTTGATAACTAAACATGGAGATAGACATTTCAAGTTTGTATGCAACCTGATATTCTTAAATGGATTTTACTATTTCAAATAGTATCCAAATATATTCTATTTATTCCTTAACTTCAGTGGGGACACTGTAAGATGAAGACTTTGTCCTAGCTATGTTTGTGTCAACATGACAAAACCAAGTATCATTTGGGAAGAGGGATCTTCTATTGAGAAAATGCCACCACCAGATTGGCCTCTGGAAAAGACTGTGGTCTATCTTCTTGACTAATGATTGATGTCCAATACCTCAGCTCACCATGGGTGATATTTTTTGATTACTTCCCCTTGTCAGGACTGCCTCACCAGCCACAGGGGAAAAGCTCAGTCCTGACGTGACTTGATGGGCTGGGGTAGGTGGTTGGGGGAGCTCCTCGTTTCTGAGAAATAGAGGTGGGATGATGGGGGACGAGGGAGTGAGGGGCCTACGATTGAGATGTAAAGTGAATAAATAAATTAACTTTTAAGAAAGTGAGTGGTGGCGCAGGCCTATAATTCCAGCAGAGACAGGTGGATCACTGGGAATTCGAGGCCAGCCTGGTCTACAGAGTGCATCCAGGACAGCCAAGGCTACACAGAGAAACCCTGTCTCAAAAAAAAGTAGGATATGCTGATTCCCTTAGAGCCTTTCGTATTTATCACTTTATCAAATGCTTTTGCATTAGTCTGAGTGAAGTGATTTATTAGGTCTTTTGTTTTCTCTACCATTTACATTTATTTTAATATCCACATTTAAAACACAATGGATTTGCATAAAGTGTTGTCAACTTGATTATTAACACAAATACCATGTTTACCAATAAACTGTGGTGTTGATTGTTAAGTTTCAAACTCAGGACAAGTGACTAAGGTGACTGACTTGGGCTCCAGGTTCTCCCAGCATCCTTCAGTCTCTGCCTGTTATAGGGTAAGCCTGGATCACTCCACCCTCTACCCTGAACTCTCTAGCCCAGGGCTGGTCTTCCCTTCCTCCAGAGGTTCTTCCATGTGTAATCCAGATACTTTGGTTACCTACCCTTCAGGGTGAAGACCATTCTTGACTTTCCCAGATGTTTGTGCCACTGCCTCTGCTCTCCCACCTATCTATAATAACTTCCTCCTCCACCATAAGTAGAAGCAGTCATGTTCTGGCCTTTCCTTTGTATTTCTTTCTTCATTCATTTACCAAGTTAAAAAAAAGGGGGGGGGGCTGGATGTGCACATAGTAACAATCACAACCAAAACATGTTTAACACTTTCTTTTCTTTTGTAAGCACTTCCCCAATTGATAACATGTTTTCATTAGACACAGAAACATCAGCTGAGGTTACGTTCAAATTATTGGTGGGAAATGGAAAAAGAAGATTTGAGAAACCTGGAAACTTAAAAGCTTGAAGGCAGAGGACTTACTCCTCTGGTCCTCACATGGGTCCTTGGGCTTCAGGATGAACAGTCTGGGGACATGTGGGGACTGCAGCTCCTGGGTCACCTTGCTAATGCCAAGATAACCAGTGTAGTCACTTGGCCAACTGCCTGGAAGGCAGGATTCCGAAGGCCACTCATTCTGATGGCGTATGTGTTCTCATGCCCTGGGTAGAGGAACTACTAAATGCAGGCAAATGCTGACAGTGATAACTGATGGAAGAGGCCTTTAGGTGAGCACGAGGACCATGGAAATGAGC
The DNA here is from genome assembly GCF_903995435.1 of Acomys russatus. Classification (NCBI taxonomy): domain Eukaryota; kingdom Metazoa; phylum Chordata; class Mammalia; order Rodentia; family Muridae; genus Acomys; species Acomys russatus. The sequence goes on along the minus strand of NW_026131403.1, from coordinate 7,586 downwards.
TGAGGGTCTGCTCTGACTCCTGGAGTCCTCAGGGAGGGCACTCTATGAAGCGAGTGATCAAGCATGCACTTTATACATGTGAACATGCTGTCTTACTGTACATCATTAGAGCCCTGTGTGCTGGAGATCTGCCGGGGACTTTTAGCAATAGTCATTTTAGTCATGTGTCCTCCATATGTTGCAGTTATCATGAAAGAACTAAATATATTGATTTGTTGTTGATTAGTATCTTTTCAATAATTTAACAACACATGTCACAATAGCTCTGATGAGTATCTTCTTCAACTTGATGCCTGACAGATTTATAGAAACAGATGATTTCCCTTTGTCGGTTCTACAGACGGGCTTCACTAGCAGAGGAGAGTGGGTGTCCTTAGACTTTTATTCCACTATTTTCCACCAGACAACTACAAGAGGAAAATCACAGGATACTGTTACATCCTTTAAACATTTGGAGAAATTTATCTACATATTTTTTCCCTGTGTGTCTTTCTCAAAAATTTTCCAATCATTCTCTTTCCAAGACGCTGACAAACAAGCCAATGCATTGGTTTCAGCTCGGGAATCAGTGAATAATCACACATCTGGACATTTCTTCTTCCAAACAAAATGTATGACCATGTGTATTACATGAAGTTCTGCCCACTGTGAAGATTCTCTTTGATTGTGTCTTTCAGGCTTGTCTTAGAAAGGATAGTAATGCTGCAATTGTGCACTTCTGGGTAGTGCCGGCACGACATCCAGAACCTTCAGTAAACCATGTCATGGTCTTCTCTTCCTTTGTCATCTGATGATAGGTACACCTCATGAGGCTCTAGGTGCATACTCAGCATCAGGAGCATTGTACAGTAGTAGAAACCACAGGCTTTTGGTCATCTTTTTCATGTAACTTTCCTGTGCCCTCAGGACCCTATCATAGCTATAGCACTTTCATTTGATAATAGGTTGCAGCTGTGTGTGTTCTATTTTATGACAGGGTGGGTTAGATAGCACCCAACTCATGATGGGCAGCACAGGCCACATGGTAACTTGCTGTCCCGCTGTTAAAAATTGAATTTCCTCTGAGGTAGAGTTGCAGGCCAAGAGCTGTTTTTAAAAGGGAAAATAGTTGGACACAGATGGTGGTAGAGCCTTGCTCAAAAATCCCCAAAGTGCCTTCTGCGGTTTCCCACAAGGGCCTGCCAAAGCTCCAAACAGCATTCCTGTCTGGCACTGACACCTCTAGTGCCATCAGATCTGCTGGATCATATGATCCAACTGGTAGAGCAGCTTGAACAGCAGCCTTCTCCTATTGCAAAACATCACTTGCCCCCAAAATAGGAGCCTTCTGAGTCATTTGACGTATTGGCCAGAGTAACACATGCAATGAGGAACGTGCTGTCTCTAGAATCCAAACACACTCCCTGAACAGTGTGCTTCTTTCTTGGTGGTTGGATGGGCCAAGTGCACTGACTTTTCCTTCCTCTGGAAAGTAATGTCTCTGAAGCCCACACCACTGGACTCCTAAGAGTTCACTTAGAAGGCCCTTGAATTTTGATTGGATTTATTTCCCATCCTCAGATGCCCATGTGTTACCAATAAGTCTAAAATGGTCATTATCTCCTGCTCATTTGGCCCATTTGGCATAATGTCATCCATATAGTGCACTAATATGATATTTCATGGAAGACACGGATGATCAAGATCCCTTCTAAGTTATGACACAGGGTTGGAGAGATAATATATCCTTGAGATAAAAACTATAAATATATACTTCTGACAGTGCCAACTAGAAGCACATTGCTTCCGGTAGTGCTCATGGACAGGTACTGAGAAAAAGGCATTTACTAGATCAGTAACTGCACCATGTACCATGTATTAATCTGCTCAAGTAAGAACACTACTCAGTCACCTTGCAACCTTCTGCCTCTTTTCTTTACTGCTCTTCACATTGCTGACCTCTAAGCTGAAACTGCTCTTCAGACACCTGCCTCATACTCAGGTGGAGCTTTCTTTCAGCTCTGATGCTAAGCTCTTCTTGCAATGAGCAAAGTCACTGTCCCGCTCAGAAGCAGGGACATTGCTGCTGCTTGAGGAAGGAATAAAATGTCATCTTGGGTATACACAATTTATCTCTCATGCTGGAGATGTCCTTGTCCTTCTCTTCCTAGAGACTCTCCAGAGCAACTTGTGACCTCTGCAACTGGGCTGTAAATGTGTACTATCCCTCATTTTCTTAAATCTATAGCATTAGGAATGAAATTATATGCATTATAGGCCACAGTTGTTGGTTAGCCTAGTTCTCACAGCTGTTGTCTTTTATTAAACTGCACAAGCAGTTCATATTTGGTACAGATGCCAAAGGAAAAACATGTAATGGTAAGGAGGTCCTTGGAGGTGGGCAAAGTAGAAGTTGTAGGGAGGAAAGGTTAATGGGAAAATAATGTAGTTATAGTTTAATTTTTAAAAATTAAAAATATAGTGTCAATCTTAAAAACACAATAATAATAGACTAGATACTCTATTGAACCAATATTACATACACATCAGACAAACTTATTGCATGAACTATATTAAATTATGTAACCTTAGATATTGAATTGAAATAAATTTAATCCAACATTATATCTCAAATATGCCATTTCTAGTTACTCTGCTTCTCATCTGTTGTTTAAATTTGAAACAAGCATAGGAGGCCAAATAAAGCTCATGTGGCAATCAATCATGACTGTGAGCACAGTCAAGGATATTTATGAATACAACCATTCAAAAGCCGGGTGTGGTGGCACATGCCTTTAATCCCAGCACTTGGGAGGCAGAGGCAGGAGGATTGCTGTGAGTTCAAGACCAGCCTGGTCTACAAAGTGAGTCTGGACAGTCAAGGCTACACAGAGAAACCCTGTCTCAAAAAACCAAAACAAAACAAAACAAAAAATGAAAGAAAGAAAGACTACAACCATTCATGACGCAACTGACAATCTGCACATCTCAATTATCTTTAACAGTCAATAAAATGACAACCATTAAACTGAAGCTTCTTCAACATCAAGATCCCTAAATATAGGTGCTGGGAACTTTCCTGAGCCTCATATTGCATATCATTGTAGAACACAACATTTTTCTAGTATGACCCAGTTTCTTAAAAAGGTTATTTATTAAAATAGAATGTGTCAGTGATACGACATATGTAATTTATAATTTACAGATGTTTTCTTTAAGTCAGTATTAATATACATTGACTTTAAATGACACAAACAATATAAATGGGTCTTCCTGCCTTTTACAGTTTTACTTTCTTGGTGTTATAATTCCCTGTGTCTCAGACTAGCACGAGCCCAAAATTGTTTGCAACTCCCTTAGCAATGATTTGCTTGCTGATACTACCCAGTTTTGATCCAGAATGTGCAAAGCATTTAATTAAACCATCTGTTGTCTTCTACTAATCATCTGTTGTTCACTGTTAAGTCCTACTTAGGTGTGGAGTATGTTAGGAGTCTGCCTCAGTCTGCTTACCTGTGATGTCATTGCCTAGCTGCCACGGAGGCGTGGTCCTGCCCAGTATATAAAAGGAAAGACCACATTGACCCTTTCTTTCTCTCTCTTTCTTTCTCGCTCTCGGTCTCTGTCTCTCTCTCTCTCTCTCTCTCCATGGGTACCCATCCCCCCATTCCTTCTCTCTCCATGCTCATTTAATAAACTCCTCATCTAATATATTTTCCTGGCATCTTATTTTCTTATTTTTAAACATAAAATTGTTGGCCCATGCTGAGAGAACTCTTCCAGAATTGTCTTAAGTGTGGAATCCTTTCTACCAAACTCATTCTAACACACTTCCCACAACAATTTCCTTCTGTTCCAAACTTCACTCTGCATCTCCATTTATTCCTGTCTGAACCCATCACTGCCCTGACTTCAGGCTCAGCTTTCTCCTGTGACCCAGTGTGGCATGCAGGTGATTTGCTCTGCTGTGTGGCTGTTGGCCACACACCTCTCAGCTCTCCTTGGCACCCCAGTGTGGACCATTGGGCTGCCACTGGCAGTGGTAGGAAAGCCCCACCATTAAATCACCAGGACAGACCGTTTATTGTTAACAAAAAAATAAATGCTGTTCCTCCTGTCACCGCTACCTAGGATTCAACTTCCTGACTAATGGGTTTGTTACAGTTTTTAAATTGTTCTATAATGTTCTATTGTATTAAAATTTATTTGTTTAGCTGGGAGTGGTGGTTCATGCCTTTAATCCCAGAACTTGGGAGGTAGAGGTAGGTGGATCTCTGTGTTTGAGGCCAGCCTGGTCTACAAAAGCAAGTCCAGGACAGCCAGGGGTACACAGAGAAACCCTGTCTCAAAAAACCATAAAATAAATAAATAAATAAATTTTACAATGCTAAAACTTGATTGTTATGCTCTACCTTCATACTCAAAGCCTGAAAACACTACCTTAAAACTTGTTTAGCTGGCTTTTCAGACACCACTGCCCCCTGTTGTTGCTTGCTGTAGCCATGGTCAACCCCACCATGTTCTTTGACATTGAGGTCGATTGTGAGCCCTTGGGTTGCACCTCCTTTGAGCTATTTGCAGACAAAGTTCCAAGGACAGGAGAAAACTTTCGTGCTCTGAGCACTGGAGAGAAAGGATTTAGGTATAAAGTTTCCTCCTTTCACAGAATTATTCCAGGATTCATGTGCCAGGGTGGTGACTTCACACACCATAATGGCTCTGGTGGCAGGTCCGTCTATGGGGAGAAATTTGAGGATGACAACTTCATCCTGATGCACACAGGTCCTGGCACCTTGCCCATGGCAAACACTGGACCAAACACAAGTGATTCCCAGTTTTTAAATTTTATTTTATTGGTTTTCCGAGACAGGGTTTCTCTGTGTAGCCTTAGCTGTCCTGGACTTACTTTGTAGACCAGGCTGGCCTCGGACTTACAAAGATCCACCTGCCTCTGCCTCCCTGGTTCTGGGATTAAAGGTATGGGCCACCATGCCTGGCGGTTCCCAGTTTTTTATCTGCATTGCCAAGACTGAGCGACTGGTGGCAAGCATGTGGTCTCTGGGAAGGTAAAAGAAGGCATGAGCATCATGGAAGCCATAGAGTGCTTTGGATCCAGGAATGGCAAGACCAGCAAGAAAGTCACCATTCCAGACTGTGGACAACTGTAATTCTTTTGACTTGAGGGCATCTTACCCATCAGACCATTCCTTCTGTAGCTCAGGAGAGCCCCCCACCTCATCTGCTTGCAGTACTCTGTAATCTCTGCTCTCGCTGAAGTTCTTTAGGTTCCATATTGCCTTCATTCCTCTGCAAGTTTAGCTGGATTACAGAGTTAAGTTTATGATTATGAATAAAAAATAAATAGGAAAAAAGCATATTTAATCTTATAAATGTGATGTGATTATCATACAGGAAACTGTTCTGCTCTATTTTTATGGACCATGTTTAAGTTTTTTGCAATAATTTATTTAATTTTATTTTATGTGTATTGGTGTGAGGGTGTCAGAGCCATTGGAACTGGAATTACAGACAGTTGTGAACTGCCATGTCATGGCTGAGAATTGAACTCAGGTCCTTTGGAAGAGCAGACAGTCCTCTTAAGCACTGAGTCATCTCTCCAGCCCCCTATGTTTATGTTTTTAAGGCTCTAACTTAATATGGATAAAACCTAACGTCCTAGTCTTTAATTATTAAGGTCTTATAAATAATGAAGCCCTTTAACATATTCAAAATGTATTTTTAGTCATGCTAAGAACCAATGTGATTAATTTTATTTTCAAGTTCAAACATAGAATGAGATCATACATTTCTATTTTATGTTTACAAAGTATAATTTAGAGCAAATAACTAGATACAAAGCTCACTTCACTCAAATATGTTAACCCTGAAACTTGTCAGAGATCTGCTGAATATGGCATTTAACATGTGTAAATTTATTATGAAAAAGAGAGATTCTCAGATCATACCAGCACTTCCCAAAAGTTCCAGAAGATTTGGGCACAATGGCAGGAGACTTCAACCCTGGATTGTGGTATACTGGCCACTGAGCAAAACTGCTCCCAATCTCTCACCCTTTCTTAGAGCTCAGCCTAGACCGTGGACAAACTGGATACCCGGAGAGTCATTGTCTCACATTGCTGAAAACAAGGTGAGGTCAGTCTCTTACATGTTCGTCTTCTACAGAAACATCCTCTCGTCCTCTGTGCCTGATACCAGACTGTCTCTACCCATGGTGCCATGCTGTCAGAAAAGACAACTGTGACAACTGTATAATTACTGTTGAATATCACTAACTAGTAATCTCTGTCATTTTTATTAATACTCAGATTCCTTTAGATTACAATAAAATTCTCAGGACTCTGATCAAATTGACAGCAAAAATGATATTAGCTTGATAGCTAAAAAACAGAGAATTAACTGCTTACCCCAAGGTAATCTACCATGTTAGTTCATTGGTCAACTTATTGGCTAGTTAAAACTCCTGGATACTAGATCTCTTATTTAAAATGGCAAACAGATTTGCTTTCCTCACAGGCCTCAGCTTGAAGATAAACAGGCTTCAGATGCCTTCCCAGCCCTCTTCATATGCAGGAGACCAAGCTTTAACTGTCAGAGCTAGATACAGTCCACCTTGTTACCAGACTTCTTTTTTACCATTCTTTTAGCCAAAGGACAGTGACTTTTTACAATAAGTTCACCTATGTCTTAAAGCTTCCGTAAAGATGTTTTATGAATCTTAGGAGGCCTAAGGTGTTTTATGAATATTGGAGGGTCCAAGAAGATGTTTTAAGGTTTATACGTGTGAGTTAAGAAAGGTAGAAGGTCTAAGAAAGTGTTTTAAGTTGGCAAATGCAAGTTATGAAGGTTTATACGTCTAAAAAGATGTTTTATTTCTTCCTGTTGCTATGCTATTATTCTATTAACTGTTGAGAGTGTTGACACGGGTCAATGGAGCTCTAATTTATTAGTCTAACTGTGGTAAAATATTCCACTATAGGATTCTATCATAGTTCCAAGCTCAAAAATTGAAATTTCCTTTGATTACCTTCTGCTTAAAATGTCTCCATTGTACTAAAATCATGTACTTCCATCTTCTAAGTAGAGGGAAGAAGCCCCTCTGTCACACTGTGTCCTGATGCTGATGATCTCAGTTGAACAGTTCCACTAGCTGAGGAAGGGGCTTCAGCACATCCTGGTCCGGGACCGAACACGCTGAATAAAAGACTCAAATAGTATACAAACAACAAAGAACATTTATTCCTTAGGATCCAACAAGCTGGGGTTACCGTTCATACAGGATGGACCCCCCCCCCCGTGAACTTGTAGGCTGTTTTTAAAGGCTTTTAGGGGAGTTCCTGAGGGGTGGTGTCAGGTAATCATTAGGCTAGAGAGCCCGGGCTACGTCATCTCTGGTTGGCTGCCCCAGAAAATGGAACCCCAGGCCTGCTCTGAGCTAATAGAAACGGAAGCCTGTTGCTAGACTTATTTAACCAGATGTCGTGAGCCGAGGGAAGGAGGAACCTCATGGAGACGAGTATCGAGATTTTCTCAGATGGTTTATTAGTCACTCACTCATCACACTTCCACGCAGGCATCCTCAATCACCT